>NC_041384.1:38991792-38992523 GCF_002162155.2 Triticum dicoccoides | reverse complement strand
AGAGGAGGAGGAGGTCACCGGAGAGGAGAAGTATGGTGGAGGAGAGAAGGGAAGATGAAATGAAGAGAGGAGGAGAGGACCAGCCATATATACGTCATACTAATGGCGCACCGCCGGCAGGTGCGCCATTAGTAAATTTTTTTATTTTTTTGATTTATTTTGAATTTTGAAGGCGGGAAGATACTAATGGCGCACCACGGGCAGGTGCGCCATTAGTAATTTTTTTTTATTTTTTTGATTTATTTTGAATTTTGAAGGCGGGAAGATACTAATGGCGCACCATGGTCAGGTGCGCCATTAGTAATTTTTTTTATTTTTTTGATTTATTTTGAATTTTGAAGGCGGGAAGATACTAATGGCGCACCATGGGCAGGTGCGCCATTAGTAAGTTTGAATTTTTTTTGATTTTTTTGCCTCTCTAGATCTTAAAAGCCCCGTATCTTTTTTTCTGTTAGGTTTTTGAGGATTTTGGAAATATTTAACGGGATTCCCCCGGTTAAATTTGGATGTAACTTTTCGAGTAGATGATTTTTCATATAAAAAACTTTTTCATCCGAGTTAGTATGCAAAAGTTATGCCCATTTTTACAAATTCTCGCGAGATTTTGCAAATGAAGTCAAAATTCATATTTGCAAATTTTCCCAACAACTAGGCCACATATTACATGGGAAACTTATTTTCTTTTATTTTTTTGACATTTTTATCATTTTGTTTTATTTTTTTTTAAACTG
>NC_041384.1:38989598-38991676 GCF_002162155.2 Triticum dicoccoides | reverse complement strand
TTCGGTGGAAGTGGTGGCCAAGGTTACTAATGGCGCACCGTGGCATGGTGCGCCATTACTAGTTTAACTAGTAATGGCGCACCACACCCACGGTGCGCCATTAGTATGTTTGGACAGGCGCACTAGTTCAAAAAAAAATAATGGTGATACTAATGGCGCACCGTAGGCAGGGTGCGCCATTAGTAGTTTTAACACTAATGGCGCATCAGAAGGTGGTGCGCCATTAGTATATACTAATGGCGCACCACATGTCTGGTGCGCCATTAGTGTTATTTCATCTATAGCCCTTTTCCTAGTAGTGTTTGAACCAATCAAATCATGGGATAAGCCACCCATCCAACCAAATAGAAAAAGGGTCATCCCTTGCTAGCTGGTTGGAGTACACTCAACTACAGTAGCATGTCCCTTAAACTAAACACATCATGGGGTATTCCGAACAAGAAGGAAAGGCTGACTTGGCTAATCTCCTAGCTTTAAGTTTTGTGTTTTGAAATCAACTCTCCATAAGACATTCTAAGATTTTTATCAATTCTGTTTAATTTTGCATGGCCCAAATGCATATCCAAATAAGTTTTGCTATTTCTCATCTAGACCAGAAATAGTTACCTCACATCTACTTCTCCAGCCATCGGAGTAACGTCGGGATTCATATTTTCTTTAACGCGCAGAATGCCAGAGCGAGGCGCGAGCATAGCCGAAGCGATCAGAACAGATTTTTTTTGTCGAAAGCATGGTGTTGTGCGAGAGGCCAAGTGGCTCACCATGTGCAACTTTCCATTTTTTTTTCTTAGACTTGTCTCTTTTTTTTGCGGAGCACATCTATGTGTATTTTTTAGTCTCTTTGTTCTATTTCCCTTTCCATGCGGACCTATTCCTGTATAGTTTATTTTGTCTTTAGACCTATGTAGGTTTTTATCTTTAGTTTATTTTCTTGAAAAGCTTCTTCAAAGCAGAGTCAAGAAGTCATCGAAGTTCAACTGGGACTATAGTTTGTTTTTCATTCTAGTTGCAACTTCACCTTGACTCGCAACTAGGGCGCATAGTTTATAGTTGTCTCAATTGCCGGTCCATCGTCGATTCGCAACCGATATCGTAATTTTGTGTAGTCCCAGTTGCAAGTCCACCATAGAATTGGACCCATTTTTTTAATCCCAGTTGCAAGTTCACCCTCGACTACCAACTCGGTCCCAACATTATTTGTGTCACAGTTGCAAGTTCACCCTTGACTTGCAACTGGGATCCAACCTTTTTTGTCTTAGTTGCAAATCCACCCTTGACTCACAACTCGGGCCTAACCTTATTTTGTCCCAGTTGCAAGTCCATCCTCGACTCGCAATTGGGGCTCGACCTTTTGTTGGTCCCAGTTGGAAGTCCACCCTCAACACGCAACTAAGGCCCAACCTTTTTTTTATCTTAGTTGCAGGTCTACCGTCAACAGCGTGCAAACCACGGATGACACGGCCCAACAAGCTAGGATACTTTTTTTCTTCATGTTTTTTATTTTCTTTCTTTTACCATTTTTTCTTTTCACCTCTCCTTTTAATTTTTCTAATTTTCAAAAGTTTATTTCATTTTCATTTTTATTATTTTTTTCGTAAATTCACAAGTTTTAAAAAATGTTCAAAAATTCATAAATTTAATCATTTTTCCAAAATTGTTTGTGTTTATGAAAAATAAAAATTTCAAAATGTATTCATTTTTTCAAAATTTGTTCGCAAGATATAATTTTTTTTTCATGTTTTTTAAGCAAGTCCAAATGTTTGAAGCACTGTTCACATTTCCAAAAAAATTCAAAAAATGTTCAACCTTTTTTAAAAAGTGTGCGCTTTTTCAGAAAAAAATTCACGTTTACCGTAAATGTTTGGAAGTTTGTAAAAATATTTGTCTTGCCTAAAAGGACATTTCTCAATTTTAAAATTATTACATTTTGGCAAAAACATCTCAATTTTAAAATTTGTTCATCTCACTAAAAAAATCATAATTTCAGGAAATGTTCAAAAAATTCTGAATTATTGTATTTACCGCTGAATATCTCTACTCCTAATGTCTCGGTACATAAGTCGTTCGTTTCCCACCCT
>NC_041384.1:38984039-38989378 GCF_002162155.2 Triticum dicoccoides | reverse complement strand
ATTCATGCATCACCAGAACCAAACCAACCCATCCATCCTTCCATATAAAACACCAATCCTTCCATCCTTCCCTTCTATATACGACGCCAATCAAATAAGTTCAGGATTGTTGAGTGGATTAGAGGCTGGCCCAACAATAAGGAAAGGCCAGGAGAGGTGGCTGGTTTTTCGGGTTTCCGTGTGCGTGCGTTTGCATGATTTGTTTCTTTTTTTACCGTGGAGAAAAGGGTGAAGGGGAGGGGAGAACGATGGAAGGGGTAGCGATCAACGCACGACGTACGAACGAACCACGTAGATATCTTGCCATCCCACCTCTCGATTGTACGACAGGTGGGGTAATGTTCGTCCTCCCATCCCACCTCTGGATCGATAAGCCTCGTATAATCCCACCTCGTTACCCCTTCCACCGATTTTCTTTTGAACCAAACCCCACCGATCTTTTCTGGTTTTTTCTCCATCATGTATCCCACGTCTCAGCCCTCCCGGTACGCTCACCCTGATCGATCATTGACCGACGAGGTATCCCATTTTTTTTGCGTGGAGACGAGGGATCCTTTTCCTTCCCACAAATCTCAATAGAATCAAATCTTTCCCAAATCACAACAGAATCAAAGACTTTCATGCCACGGATTCCCTCATGTTCCTTCCCGAACATATCTCAAACGAATAAAATTATCTCAATCAATAGAGTAAATCAGGAGTACATCGCGTACGTATGCCCAGAACAAAATTCGGGACGTGATCCCCTGAATCTTTCTGTACATACTCCTTCCAGATCGCTGCTGGTAGTCTTGGTCTCTTGGAACATGAAGGGCACCAGCTTGTGAGCCAAGATCTTTTCGATCTCATGCTGATCCAGCGGTAGATTATCTTAGTATATTGTTCTAAGTTCTGACCCTCCGTGTTATCTATGGATTTCTCAAGCATGAGTCGTGCCGCTGATGATGCATCGCAAACATGCAATGGTAAGATACCTCTGATCTCTGTTTTCCCCGTAAATCCCTCTCCTCTCTCTCTATGGTTCGGGTCTCTAATCTCGGCATGATGCACCCGGGCCTGCCATTGCAAACGTAGCCGACATGAGGGCCGCCATCAATCCCGCCGCCGAAACCACCCACCCGACGTGGCCAAGCCATCTGGTCCTCGCCAACGAGTACCGCTCCTCCGGAGCTTGCAAGGTTTTCTCCTCCACACGAGTTGAGGAAGTCATCTTCGATCTCGCCGCTCGGGGTTGTGTGTCTTGGATCTCATGAGCGGCAGCAGTTCGATCGACGCGGGAGGTGGCCGTGGGCGAGGTGTTATTGTGTTAACTGATGTCACCCACCCGAGGCGGACGACCCTTGCGCCACCAAGCTCCTCCCGCGGGTGACCCGGTGCGGGGGAGTGGTGTTGCCTGCAGTCGGTGGCTTCTCCAAGGGTGAGCGCAAGCGTGGCGAGCCAGCGGCGCCGTGGGCTACGCTCAGCGCCATGGTGTGGCTGCAGGGGTGGACATCGTGTGGCATGGCCACGAGGCCAAAGCAAGATCATTAGATCAGGCTGGGCTGCTACTTGTTGCCGTTCCTCGTTGCTCGAAGGTGAAAATCTCATGCTGCCATGTGCTTGTCCTCTCATGTCTCATGTATGAATCCTTTGCAGATGCAGGTAATGTGCACATATCTCTATCCCTGGAGTATTTGGCAATTTATGCAGGTGATGATCCAGCGCCATGATGCAAAATTCAGTTTATGTGTTATGTGTCTTCAAAGGATTTGGCAGTTTTGGCACCAGGATTTTTTGGCCAAATGCGTCATTTCAACCATAAGTAGAATACGAACTTGTGAGACAGAGCTGATTGATACGTTTGTGGACCTTTAAAAAATGTAGAACTGAGTAGTTTTCTTCAGTAATTATACCAATTAGCTACCTACTTACATTTAAGTTCTTTGTGAACTACTGTAATTGTTAGATACAACTGACTTTGAATAATTATTAGTAGCACGTACACGTCTATCATTACTGATAATGCTAAGTAGTCCCTCCGTTCGGAATTACTTGTCGTAGAAATGGATGTATCTAGAAATTCTAGATACATCCATTTCTACGACAAGTAATTCCGAACGGAGGGAGAAGGTCCATTGTTTAATGAAAGCTATACAGTTTCGGTATTGTAATAGGTTATTTGTTGACTGATGCTTATCTTGTTCCCTGGTTGATCTCAACATCGAACGTTCTACGCTTCCTTTTTGATAGCCGAGAGGTGTACTATGAAAGGAAGACTTGCTCCAAAGGTTGTAATGCCATTTACTATGTAGATGATTCCGGCAACTTCTCAAACAAGTCAACATTATCATTCACCCTGTAGATGGTTGGAGAACGCACAGAGCGCGAATGACAGCCTCAAACAAATGTAGCAGAGCAAGGTGATGAATTCTCCCATGTTTTGTAATCTGAATCTTCACTAGAATCTCTCGATTGTTCGATCCAGTTTGTTGTTATAGTACAATTATTCCTAAACTGGATCTTTGCTCGAATAGCTTGATCGATCCAGTATGTTGTTATTGTGGTGCCGGTCCCTGGCCCCGACATACTGATCCTCGTAGCTTGTGCCTCCGACACGGCCTCCCTCATCAACGCGACCAAGTTTGGGATGATGCATAAGCATGCAGCATCCCTCGTGAAGGAGAAGCAGGAGCTGCTCCTTCACACCCTCCTCATATAGTTGGGTTGACATTTATCTCACGTTGTTTCAAACATAAATTGATTGTCCATCAAGTAGGAAATTTTGGTTTTCTCTACATGGCATGATATTATTCCCTTTTCTAGGTCTAATTTATGAAGAAACCAGTACAGAGGATCTTCTAGAAAGAAACCCTTTTCTAGGTCTAATTGATGACGAGGCTTTGCTATGCCGTGTGTTTGAATGATTTCTTCAGAGTGTTGTCATTATGAAACTAAATATGTGCGACAATTATTCAGTTGGCGGCTGTGCCCGTGTTTTTCAGGTTTATCTTGAATAATGAACTTTAGCGACTGTTTTTGCACTGTGTGAATTGTTATAAACATGTTAATACCAAGTGTGTCTTGATGAGTTATAAAAAGAAAATTCATCCTTTGCATGAATGGTCGATCTGATATGGTGCTTCCAGTTTGATGCGTTGTTCCTGTGTTTTTGGTTTGGTCTGCTAGAGCAGGAGGAGTTTTCTATAAAAGTGTATTGATCTGTGTGTGTAATTCTGAAAACTGTATTGCCACCATGGTTTCTGTGTGTTGAATTTTAAACTAAACATAAGTTGGTTATCTTTTCTTGTTCGATGGGCCATGGAATTGAATGTTGGGGACATGGCAGTCAGGGGTACAGTTGTGACAAGTGTGTGCCTGTGTGAGGTTGCCCACCCAAAGTTCGAATTTCAAATGACAAGAGCAGGAGAAATAGAGGTTGTTTTTAAATAAACAGCAGCAGAGTCACTCCTCCGCCATTCTTGCCCCATTTGATGCATTCCATCGTCGAGTTTGAAGAGGACTGAAGAGTAGAGGTTAGCACTTAGCAGTTGTGTCGATGGCTCCTATAGTGCTATCTCTGTCGGGGTCTGGTGCTACGAAGTCGGATATAACTTCGAAGCTGAATGTACTTTCTCTTGAGGTAATTCTAATTACTCTGTAAACGTTCCACTAGGTTGGATTTGCATGAACTTTCAATCAGCAAGTTTAGCTCGCGTGTAGGGTTCAACTGATATGAAAGTTCAATTAACCAGACATCAGAGATGTGTGTCTGGTACTCTGGTGTCTTTGACAATGTAAGCATAACGCCCGTGTAGGCAACTGGCCAACTGTGCATTAAGATCGTGTCCATAATCTGTAATTTGGTGGCCCACTACATCAAGCTTGGGCATTAAGATATCTATTGACCTATCCATGTGGAATTAAGACGTCTATTGACCTATCCATGTGTATTACTTCAGATTATCAATTTTGGCACTCCAATTTAGAAAGTTAAGCAGTTGGCAATTATATGTGAAGTTTCAAGCGGAAGTGAGATTAGTAATCAATTTTCTATGAAAGAGAAACACACATAAATAAATAATAGAAGCTTAAAAATCCAAAATAAATGAAAACTTTGGTGTTCATAATTTTCTCTTTGTTCATTATATTTTTCTTGATTGTTGTATCATGCAATATTAATCAAATATCTACATTTGAGCTACATTTTTTTTATTTTGTCTCAGAACTTTTAAAATCCAAAATACCTCGTAACATTTTGAATGTTATCTCTTTAGGTTATCATATTTAGCTCACGGCTCCAACTTCTCTTGAAGGGAAACTCATGGTTCCAACTTGATATGCCCTCTCTTTCATTTGGTTTATTAGAGCATATAATTTTTAAAATTGTTGACCTAAAAGCAGTTTTAGGTATAGGAGACGGTAATCTTTTGTTTTTGCTCTTCTCTAATGAATACATAAATTTGTACCATGAGTCAGGCATACGCACGAGGGAGGGAATAAGAGAGAAACATCGACATTTTTCATGCTTTGGATGATCATTTCTATTCATAGCTTTCTTTTTTGCTTGGCGACACATGAGTGTTGCTCAGTCGTGGTAGGACTCGGGATCATGAGTGGGTCCAATATAGAACCAGGAGGTATAATACTAAGATGGGAAGGCGGTTGCCGCCGTTGTTTCTTGTTGTTGTCCTGTCACGACAGCATCTATCACTGGCTCACTTAGAACCCGAGTTAGTAGATTTTGTAATAAGAGTGAGGATTGAGAGTAAGTGGGATGGGGGTTGGTCTATTCAGTATTGTTGTTTGAGTGCAATAATTTCCCTACTTTAGAAAATGTGGCAAATTATATTTCACTGGAGATGGTTTCATAGCAAATTGAATGAGCAAATGGTTCATTTTTTTCTATAAGTCGTAGAATATTTTTGTAGGATAGAAGGGTAAATGCATTGGTTGATTGCTTCAAGAGTTAATAACGGATAAGATGTCATATCAGTTGCATGCCCAACAACGAGTATCATATTTATGTTTTGTGGACATGCACGACATTCCACTATATGTTACAACGTGGTAATGTTTCAGAAGACATTGTATCTGCCCTTTAGGCTCAGAGGGGCGGCACGGGCGGCGCATGCCTCCTCCCCCTTGATGGCGGTGGTGGATCGGCACAAACACGTGGGGAGGAGGCAGAGAGCGGGGCGATTGGCGGGGGACTCCTCATTGGCGGTCCGTGGGGAAGTATAGTGTGAATGAGGGAGGGTCCATGATGATGGTGAGGCAGGTGTCATCTTGTTTTAAAGAAGAGGGGTCCAGTGAGAAATGTCCCGCTACGGCGGAAGACCGAGATGGAAGGGAGGGTTCGA
>NC_041384.1:38975789-38983802 GCF_002162155.2 Triticum dicoccoides | reverse complement strand
CCAAACACGTCTGAACGTATGCGAGAGAAATGAGCTTCGACCTTGAAGATTATCTTAATCATTTATTTGATTCATTTATATGTGTTATAGCTCATAGCAACGCACGGGCGTTCTACTAGTAATCTTTAGTGTTTCACGGTGACAAGAAGTCACTAACGCCCAATAGTTCTAGTGACTAGCTACAGGCGCGCCTTCGTAAACTCCGTAAGAGTTGTTTTTTCAAATAAGCCCCCGGATCTATTATAGAGGATCTCCAACAGTACAAAGCACCCCACATAGAGAGAAAATTACAAACAAGTCCATGAGATGCTCAACAACTCAAAGCTCCAACGCGAGTCGCATGCGCGCCTCCGCCGTCGCCATCACTGCTCCACAACCTTGGCCGGCCAAACCTTGTCTGATCGTGCGGACGGGAAATCGCCGTACTACAGTCTAGGAGGACCAACGCGCCGAAACCGAAGCCGTCGTCAAAGAAGCTTTAAACAAATCTGAAGAAGCCCACGTCCAACACACACTCACTAGCTTGACGGTGACGCCGGAGAGAAAACCACCACCACAAAGTAGAAGCCAGAGAGCATGACACCATTGCAGCAACAGGGAGCCACCAGAGCATGAAAATCGTCGACGCCACACATGGCCGGAATCGCAGCGACCACCGACCCCTCTTGCCGGACAAAGCCACCCAGATCTGCCAGAATGACCCTGTCCGGGACACCATATGCCACAGCAGAAGGAAGAGAAACCAGCCCGCTAGGGAAGGATCTGGTACAAATTTATTTATAACCGCTGCCATCGCCACCAAGTATGAGAAGAGCACCGGAGGAAACCCTAAACACCTAGGCTACTGTTGTACAAGCACACACGCCGATTCCGGCGACCCCCCTCCCACCGGCGACCACGAACAGGCCTGACCCATAGACCGGGCAAACGGGCCGCCCGCCCTGGGCCCCGAGGAGGCAGGGACCCCGGCCCAGGTAGTATACCTTCATAGAGCCCCAAAAAAATACACGAAAAACAAAACGTCAAACCGTGCCAGGAAAATCCCACTAGGCAAACCTCACAAAGGAATTGATTGACAATCAGTCTGTTAGCACGGGACCTCAGACGGGCTATTCCTCTGCTTTGCCAAATCCCAGACTTAGCGCCGCCCCTCCGATGCCTCTCCGATTCTGAAGTCGTGGCCGGCCATTAAAGGATAGCTACGGCGCAAATCATTCCCCAATCAGCTCCCCTTCCTTTCTCAACGCCCTGCCCGTTTCCTAGACTTTTGAGAGACCGGGAAGGTACTTACATGTTCTTCTTTCCTGTAATTTCGTTCTTCAATTCCAACATTCGTTGATTAGTAGCTCTGCGCACGATTCAACGTCGCACATCCGCTACATCTGCATGGATCTTCTTCTGTTCTTCATTGGATCCAAATGTGAGAGTGCTCAGGCAGGAGGCTAGGGGAAGGGAGAGATTTTATCCACTTCATCGTGTCGTCTTCTTTGTTCCTGCTAACTACTGCGGCGTACGGATCAAGCCATCTACATCCACATCAATCAAAATCCAGGTGCTTTTGATCCCTTTATTAACCGGTTTTATGCAGCTTGTTCAGTGACATGTCTTCAAGAAATTATTTGTCTAGTAGTGGAATCTCAAAAGGGATCAATTACTGTTAACTTTTTCAAAACTAGAACTCTTCTAGAGTACTCAGTTTGCTTTGCTATGCCTTATGCAGGATAGTTTGGAAGAGGTGAATTATTATTTGGGTGAAGAATTTTTGGAGTAAAGAAACATTGCATATTGGGGGAGGATCCAGAACAACTGTAAGTTATCCAATTAATTTTATATATCATGGTAACACAAATATTTAAGTAGCAACCAGTTTTTACAAGGACATTTGGTGTGCAGAAAAATTGATGTCTGTATTGATAATTAGGACATTAATCTTTTGTGGAGCTATATTGTTTCATTACTATCCCGATGCACTTCTATTGATTGATAAATAGTGATACTGCCAGCCTAAGAGTACAATGATAATCAATCTATGCTATGTACTGGATATTTACATTAATTTTGAAAAGAAAAACTGAGCTTTTATGTTTCAAGAAGGGCCCCTTGTTTTTGTCTTACCCCGGGGCCCCATATATCTGTGGGACAGCCCTGACCACGAAGGTCGACGGGGGAGAGGTGCCGCCAACGGACAGTGCTAGCACACCGGTCGCCGGATGCGAAGTCGCCTCTTTCTCTCATCCCTAAGAGTTCTTGTGTTTGATTCTAAGCGTTTGCAGTATTCACAAATCGCGCCACGCTTGCTAATAAGCCAGCCCAGTCGGGGGCTCACTGTGCGGCGCGTGACAGTCAGACACAACACCCGGCAGTTGCTCAACCCAACAAAAAACCTGAAACAAACAAACAGACACAAGACAAACAAAAGAAAAACAAACACTTTGGCACATTTGGTAGCTATCCTGGCTGATAATTGAAGCTTGCAATGGAGAGAAGGATATCCGGGCACCTTACTCTGCTATCCTGGCTGATTGTTTTCAGGTTGCACATGAAATATCAGATTTGAAGTTTCAGCATTGCCCTCGGGAAGCAAACACTTTGGCACATTTGGTAGCTAGACATGCATATGATTCCCAGGTAGTTTTATTGTGGGTGGATGAACCCCCGAATTTCATTTTACCGCATGTAATCAAAGATGTAAACTTTTTGACTTTGAAATAAAGTGCCAATAGGTTTTCCGGCTTTGCTACATCAACGAAGGATTACGGGGTTTTACAGGCCTTGGCGCCCACCCCATCAGTTAAAATCAGGGGGTGCCGATTAATTAGGAGGAGGGAGTTATTTAGCCTAAGGACACCGATAACCCCCGAACGTTCGGCGTGGAGGCACCCCAGCCCGAACGAATCGTTCGTGCTGGAAGGGTCGCTGGAACGAGCAAACTCGTTCGGTAGAAAGTACCCCTCCAGCCGAACGATCCCACATCGCACAACCTTGTCGCTAGCGATTTGGCTCCTCCCCTCCAGCGAACCAGCCCAAAATGGGACAAGCCCAGAAACGTCATTGCCTTCAAGAATTAAAAAAAAACAAAGAATTATAATATTGAAGGCCCAAAACTGCTTCTGTCCTAAAAAAAGTGAACACACGAAAAGGCCTAAAAATGCACTGGATGAAGAAAAACAATGCCTGAAAAAAATCCAGAAACAAAAAGTTGCCATCCTTTAATGAACAAAACTACCATACGATTATGAAAAAAAGGTATATTACAGAAATGATTTGCCATGATGTTCATGCACACTTCATGGCAAATGAGTGTGGAAATTTTGCCATGATACTATGAAAACACACAAAAAACAGAAAAAATGGCCATATAAGATAGAACAAAAAATATTTGTACAAAAATTGCCATTGTGCATGTATAGAAAAATTGGACCCTGATAACCACCGACCATTCGGTCTGGGGACATCCCAAACCGAACCTTTTGTTCTGTAAATCAGCTCCCTCGCGACGAACGTTTTTGTTCGATCGAAAGAGCTCTCCTTCCCAAACGACCTCCCTCCCTCCCCTCCAAAGGACCAGCCCAGCCCAGAAACACAATTGCCTTCAAGAATTAAAAACAAATTACAATATTTGTAGGCCCAAAAACTGCCATGTTTTTGTACATATTAATTTGCCATGGCAAGTTTGCCATGTTTTTGAACATATTAAGTTGACATGGCAAGTTTGGCATGTTTTTGAACATCTATAAACTTTGCCATGTTTCTGAAAATCATATCTTGCCATGGTAAATTTTCCATGTTTTCAAATAAAAAGGTGCCACCGCAAATCACATGAATTTTGTCATATAGAGCCTTATACAGTATAAATTTGCTATTGTTTATGAACAAGGACAGAGATAAAATTGCCATGAACTTTGCAAGTATCAACTACACAACATCCTGAACCAACGTATATTTATCTATGGCAAATAAATAGTAAAACTTGCCATGGCAATAAAAGTTCAATATTGCCATAGCGATTTAGGTAAATTTGCCATGTTAATAAAAGTCCAAGAAATAGTAAAACTTGCCATGGCAATAAAAGTTAAAATTGCCATCGGGACTTAGGTGAATTTGCCATGTTAATAAAGGTAAAGTTGCCATGGAAAATAAATAGTAAAACTTGCCATGGCAATCAAGTGTTAAAATTGCCATGGGGATGTAGGTAATTTTGCCATGTTAATGAAGGTGAAATAATTAGTAAAACTTGCCATGGCAATATTTGCCATTTTGTGTTATTTTCGACAATTTAAAGAATTGCCGCGGAAATTTAAAAAATCAAAAGCTGCCATGGCAAGAAAGCAATGAACTCGCCATGATTCGAGAACTAAATTTGCCATGATTCGATAACTATGTTTGCCATCTTACAGGAATCAAGTTTGGTATGATGCGTAAACTAAATTTTGCCACGATCAATCAAATATTTTTTTAATGTTTACATGGCAAAAAGTATAAGATTAGTTGCCATGGTTGAAAACGGTAAATTTGCGCTATGATCCAAAATCGAAAGTTGCCATGGCAAGAAAGCAATTATTTTTCCGAGAACTGAATTTACCATCATTTGATAACTATATTTCCCATCTTCCAGGAAAATTTGAAAAAATTGTACAGTGAGGCGGCAAATTTAAGAAAAAATGTATCATACAGTACATGTTTAGTTCTGAATCGTTCTGTCTAAACGAAAAGCAGCTTTGATTACTCCATATCCCTTTTCAGTTTAATTAGCTGATGTTGTTCAACGAAGATGACCACAAACTCTAAAAATCCCTTTCCCCACTACAGATTCAGCGCACATAGCCTGATCAATCCAGTCACAAATCATTTATTTTCTTCTCGAAACTCATAGCCTATCACCACCACAACAAAATCTAGGGACACAAAAATACCATTCTGTCCTGGAAGACTAGTATGTATCTCTGTTTTGTTCAGATCACACAAAACAAATGATTCAGTCAGTAGAGTGGCAAGACTTGAAAAATTGTTACAAGAACAAATTTTTAACTTGCCATCATACCAATACTAACTAATGTCTAGCAATTGCCACGACTATAAACCATTTTACTATCATTTTTGTACATTTTTTGTTTTTTTATTGTTGTAATATAGCATAATGTACAAAATCCTAGAATTGTTAACTTTACATTTCACTGCCAAACTATGCAAATTTGCCATGGATTTTGATTCAAATTGGTTATATTTCAAAAATGCAAGGCAAACAATTTCTAAATCTTGCCATCTGATATTTGCCATTGAAATATAGAACGTGTTGCCAACATTTTGCCATGAACTTGATCGAAAGCCCTTAACTCCACACTCTACCAGAACCAGATGAGCTTCTCACACGCTCAGTAGATATGCGAGCTTGTAATCTCCGTGGTCAAGAGCTATGCACAATTCGTATGAAAACAATTAAGAAACATGGCATACCTCAGGACACCATCTCTTCGTTGACAGCCGGCTCGGGCGCCATTGGTAGTAGACATGGCATGGCTAGTCCAGCGAGCCGCCCCGTCCTTGCGCAGTTCAAACTCGTGAACGCCAAGTTGGAGCTCCGTGGTGGCACCAGGAAGTGCGCGGCCAGCGCCGACGGAAGCAGTGCCACCACGCAGCGTAGGTCTCCGGCTGCATCTCGACACCTGCCGCACCTAAGAGCATCTTCAACAGCCGCGCAAAAAACCTGTTTACCGCGCGCGTTGTGGCTGGTTTTGCGCGCCCGCCTGCACTGGCTTCAGCAGCCACGCTATAATGCAGCGCGCGTGCGCCGCTCCAGCAGAGCGCAAAAATACAGCGCGCACGACTCGCCGGGCATTTTGCATATATGATATTTTGGACAAAAATAAACATGTAAAATTTGACACAAACAAGTTGATGAATAAAAGTTCATGCCCACAAGTTCAAAATCATGCCCACAAGTTCATCCAACCAAGTTCAAATGCAAACTAAAGTTCAAGACATGAAAGACACATCAATCTTCATCTTCCTCGTCTTCGTCTTCGTCCTCATCTTCCGAAGACGACTCTTCCGCCTCCGAAGATGAATCTTCCTCCCTTTCCTCATCACGCACCGCATCACGCACCGCATCATGTGAAGCTCCGACGGTGTTGGCAAGATCTTCAACGGCATCTTCATGGGAATGTGTGTGAGAAGGCACATCGAAAGACATTGCACCCATGGCGGCCGGAGGTGCACCCATGCCTCCCATGAGAGAAGCAAAACTCATGCCTCCCATGGCGGCCATAGCGTCGGAGGGTGCTCCAAAGCCGCCCATGCCTCCCATGGCGGCCGGAGGTGCACCCATGCCTCCCATGGCGGCCGGAGGTGCACCCATGCCTCCCATGGCTCCGAAGCCACCCATGCCTCCCATAGCGCCGAGGCCACCGCCACCCATGGCGCCGAAGCCACCGCCACCCATGGCGCCGAGGCCACCGCCACCCATTGCACGAACCAAGGCTCTTTTTTGGATCAAGACTTCTTGTTGGGCAAGATTGACATACTCTTTTTGCGCCGCATTGAGGTTAGATGTGTCCAAGAAGAACAAGTGCTTCTCTCATTCCAATAACTTAGCTCGCTCCTCGTTGCTCACTTTCCTCTCCTCCAAAGCCACCTTTCTCTCCTCGGCCGCCACCCTTCTCTCCTCGGCCGCCAACCTCCTCTCCTCGGCCACGGCATCTTGGTTCCTTGCCATTTTCCTCACCTCATTGGCTTCGACCCTTGCCTTCACAATAGCTTCCATAGCATTTTTGAGCTCATCATCTCCTTTCCTCTTCTTCTTTTTGCTTTTGTCTTTCTTGCACCCATCCGGTCGTTTTGGCTTCGAGTATGAAACCGAGTTGGGTGTGGGGCTTCTCTTGCCGTCATCACTTGATGCATCATCCTCCTCATCATCATCATTCATCTCAATTGCTCGCTTCCGTTTGTTGCTCAAATGCAAATCCTCCAAACCATCACGCTTCTTTCATTTCTCATCATCCTTTAACACTTCATAGCAATAAGGCAAGGTAAAGACCCTGCCTTTCTTGATCTTCCCCTTCTTGGTTGTCCTTGTCTCTTCTTTAAACAAGTTTTGTGCAATGTTGTACTACAAAAAAAACAAAACAAGTTAGCACTTCGGTCACCAAAAACAAGTATGATGAACATATATGAGATGCCACTTACTCGATCATCCTCATTTGTGCCACTTGGGTTAATCTTGTCAACTGCCTTTTGTACGGCCGCCCACTTTTGACAATCCGAGTTGATTGTCGACCATCGGGACCGAAGTGATCTCTCGGAGCGGTCAATTCCACTTAAGTTGTGAGCATCAAAGTGTTCTTTCATTCGCCCCCAATATGCGTCTCTACTTTGATCACCTCCAATGGATGGATCCCTCGACACTTGCAAATAAGTATGGCATAGTAACTTGTCATCGTTGGTTGAGTAATTGCCCGCTCTTCCTTTCGGTGCCTCGACAATTCCATCATCCTCCTCGTCCACCTCAAACTCATGGTCTTCGAAATGGATGTCATTGGTTTGAGACCAATGCGAATTGTTGGACCCAACACCCATAGTGGACATGTATGCATCATCGTTGAGACTACAAAGTTTTTTGAACAATGCAAATAAGCTATCTATATGTGATGATGATGCATTGAAAAAATAAGAAGAAAAGAAAAGTTGGAAATTTTTTCACCTTGGGGGCATTTCGTCGAACACGTGGTGCGCGTCGGCGGCCGGCTCAACGAGTGAGCTCGCCGACGCTTCGGTAGCCGCCGCGGCCGTCGAACGCCCTGCAAGCTTCTTTCCCCTCGCCTTCGTGGTGCCGGAGCCGTCCGCCACCTTGTTTTTCTTCGCGGATGTTTTGCCCTTCTTCATCCGCGCCGCATTGGGGACCTTCTTCGACGGTGCGGCGGCGGCACGGGACGGCGCCGGCGCGACGCCACCCGGCGCCGTGGTCATCCGCGGCGGCAAGAAGAGGCTGCGCGCGAAGCCGACGCTCGGCGGAGCTCC
>NC_041384.1:38958497-38975477 GCF_002162155.2 Triticum dicoccoides | reverse complement strand
GGGGTGAGCGGGGCGCCGGTGTGCGCGTCCATGGGTGGGTGGCAGGGCGCCGGCGCCGGTGGGCGCGGAGCGTAGGACGAGGAGAGGAGAGAGTGCGGCGCGAACGCTCGAGTATGCCGCGCGCTGTAGCTGGCGCCCGAAATACGCCGCGCGGGTAAGTGTTTTCAACCGCGCGTCCAACCTGTTATAGCGCGTGCGTCGTTTTTGCGCGCCTGCTGGAGCGACCCGCCGCGTTGCGCGCGCGCTAAAACGGCCTAATTTGCGGCGCGGCGCTAGTTTAGCGCGGCTGTTGGAGATGCTCTAAATGCGGCAATCTCCAGCGCAGCTCCTTCGCCGCGCCTCCTCTCCGTCGCCCCCGCCGCACCTAAGCGCGGCCGTCTCCATCACAGCTCATTCGCCGGGCCTCCTCTCTGCCGCCACCGCTGCAACCGGCGATCCTCCCCACGCTAGCGGTCGGGCTCTCCATCCGGGATCCGTCGGAGCACAACCAAGGGGCCTCCTCAGCCTCCTCCCCCATGGCCGCAAGCCGCAACGCCTCGAGGACGGCGCAGCCCGCCTTGTCTCCGCCGCGGGACACCCCCGATGTTGGGTACGGTGGAGCATCTAGACGGCGTTCTTCCAGCTCCTCGTCTCCGTCGCCCCCTGGCTCCTTTCTGACGTCGCCTGCCTCGTCGCCGGCGCAAGACAGTTCTCCGCGAGGCAAGTGTGTGGGATGCGAGTGAGCGGTGGAGAAGGGACTGGGAGAGGATAAGATAGCGACAGGCGTTCGGGACGAGTCGTTGTTCTACCGAACGAAAAAGAACGTGACGTGGCTGATATCCACGCTATAAGATTTGTGCTAGAAATCAAACGGCTCAGGAGGCGTTCGGGCCAAAACGCCGTTTGGTACTTATTGATTCCGTAGCCTAATTAGAAAATGACAAGTCAGCTCATCCGTAAAGGTCCGTTGGTTTTACCCGTGTGTCTAGCATTTTTGTAGGTTTTCTCGTCAAAAAAAAAACAAAAGAGGCCACAAGCAGTATCTCACATCTAGTAGTAGATGAGATATAGTCAGGACCTATCCAAATACTGAATCAGATCCGCGCGCCATGAGATTTCTCGAAGCACAGCGATCCAGGATGAACCGAAGTCGTAGAGCAATCAGATTCGAACTCCCAAACCGTGCCATATACCCTTGGCCTGCGGCGCCGTCCTCATCGCCACAATCTCCAGAACCACCATGACGTCGCCCTCCACCGTCCCGTTCCGCACCTCCGACCTGATCGGCCCACCACCACACGTCGCCACCGACGCCGCCGCCTCACCCGACTGGACGTTGCTCGGCAGGACGGCTCGACTGTCGGACCACCGGAACGCGTCCACTGCCGAGTGCCACACGCTGGAGGGCCAGCCCGTGGCGGTGTCCTTCTGGCCGGCGGACCCGCCGGGCCTCTCCCACCTTACCGTCCATTGCCCCGGCCTCGACGCCTCCGACTTCTACAAGGACACCCCGCCCGTCGTCCTCTGCGCCGAGGGGCCCCTCGTGCTCCTCCAGGTCACCCTCAACTTCCCCGAGTGGAGGTCTCCCCACCTCTTCGTCTACTCCGTCGCCGGGAACGGGGATAAGAGGCCGTCGTTGCACCTGCTCCCATGCCAGGACCCCGAGGTCGACGACATTGGCGGCCACCCCCCGGTCAGGGCCGGCCTGGGGCATGGGCAGAGGGGCGGCGGCCCAGGGCCCAGGCCGAAGGGGGGCCCATGATGCGTATACATATAGAGTATAAGCAAAAAAAATAGATAAGAAAAAAATTGTGTGGAAAAATAAATGAGATGTGCTTGGCCCGTCAGGTACCTAGGTAGAAAGTCAAAAAAAAGGTAGTTAGGTAGAGATTAGCGAAGCATCAGCCACGACGGCCGCACAGCGCACGCTATACATGTGAAACAAATCAATCGAAAGATCTGGCTTGTGCCTTCAATCGTCGGTTCGTCTTTCGTCGTATCGTCGGCCCGTCGCTCCGCCGCTAAGCACCTTGGCCGCTCGTTGTCGCTGCTGCGCGCGGCAGTCCAACAGACTGTTGTTGCGCTATGCGGCCGTGCCGGCAACCCGGCCATCCGGCAATAGGTTAATACGTTATACGTATGTGAGCGTCAGGACAGTACGTATCCACGACTCCTGATTCATTCATCGATCCCTCAATTTCAGTAGTTTCTTTACTAGGTATTCAACTATCCATCTGAAGTTTCAAATTTTTTATGTATACTCTTCTACATAGTATACATTCAGCCATCCTAATCTTCAGTTATTCTATGTCCATATCTAGGGTTTCGCTCATCCGATCTATAAATTTCTAATTCTTTGTATACTCTTTACTTTTATAATTTTAGGACACAGCATGTTACGTTGCCTAAGAAGCTTTTTTGGATGATAACTCATCTGATGTTGATCTTGATAATGCCCTTAATGACTTTGCATCAATGGAGTATTATTGTTGTCGATGGAGTGAGTCGAATTTGTTTCTTTTTTGAGGTAATCATGTCATTTTAGTTTTGTTTTGCTATCTTTTGAGTATTTCTGTCGTAATATGGCATTGTCCAATAATTATAATAGTCAAATTTCAAACTAAAGATGTGTGGTTGAAAAATTACTTTTATTATTATTGTCCAATATATATATATATATATATATATATATATATATATATATATATATATATGTGTGTGTGTGTGTGTGTTTTTTTATGTATCACACGCACACATACATATATATGATCTTACGACATAGGGGCCCACCTCGTCGAGTTCGCCTAGGGCCTCCCAAAACACAGGGCCGGCCCTGCCCCCGGTGCGGGACTTCGAGGGCAAGGCCCAGCAGCTCGGTCTCCTGCCCTACGGCGACGGCGGGGGCTACGCTGTGGCCTTGCTCCACCACAAGCCGGACGAATCCCACGGGCGGACCCGGCAGTACTACGTGTTCGTCTTCTCGTCGGAGAAGAACGCGTGGACGCGACGCAAGGCGGCGCCGCTCCACCTGTCCGAGTCCGACCAGGCGCTGTTCGACTATGGCAGCTCCAAGCAGGTCGCCGTGGGAAGGAGCTCGGTGGGCTGGGTCGACCTCGTGTGTGGCATCCTCCTTGCCTGCAACCTGTTCGACAAGCGTCCCATCGTCAAATTCATCCCGTTCCCGGCGTCGAGGGCCCGCATCACCGACGAGTACAACAACCCTTACTGCTCCCCGGAGTACTTCTGCGACGTCGTCTGCTCCGGCGACCTGATCAAGTTCGTCGAGATCGACTTCGCCGTCCCCAACTTGAGGACCAAGGGCAAGGGCTGGAGAGCCACCACGTGGTGCAGGAGGGTGTGTTGGGACAACTGGCGCAGGCGATGCACCGTCGACGTCGACCACGTCTCAGTCGACCAGAGCTACTCCGCTCTGCTGCCGGAGCTGCTGGACGAGGAGACCCATGAGCTGGAGCTGAGGAACCTGGAGTTCCTCATCCCTACGCTGGGTGTGCACGACGACGACCTTCTTTACATGTTGGCCAGGGGTGGTGGTGGAACTGGCGACAGCACGGCCTGGATCATCGCCGTTGACATGAGACGCGCGGTGATGGAGGCGTTGGTCCCGGTTTCTACCGAGATGGGCTACACCGTCACGGTGTACTACTTCCCGTGCGCCTTCCCCAAGTACCTCGACGGCGACATCATCATGGCACTAGGTACATAATTTCTCCACACGTGATTGACTTACTACCCGGCGATAAGAACTAGTACAAGCAGTCCAATGAGTTTGTTTTCCATTTTGTGGTTGATCAGGTGCAAGCATGGAGGCTGAAACAGCTGCTGATAATACTGCCGACAAAGATACTAGCACTAGTAATCAAAACTTCTCCGATGAAGAAGATGGTGAGTACTACATGCACGGTAAACTTGTTTTTACTAGCATAGTGCTTTTAGCAAATTGATTGGTCGCACCGGATCATTCGATCTTCTCTCCCGGGCTGTTGGTCCAGCAAGATTCGTCCTAATTCAGCTCCTGTTGGACTCAGGAGATCGGTTCTCAGATTATTGGTGCGCCGAGTCCCTTGAGGGGTATGCCTTGCCCTTCTTTGGAGAAGGAGGGCAAGTCTTTTCTGATGAAGAGGGGAGTGACCAAGGTAACCTGCTTTACTAGCATAGTGCTTTTGCGAATACATCTCAACCATTTTATCTTCCCTTCCCGGCCGTCGGCCCGGCAAGATCCGTTTTAACTGAGCTCTTGTTGGAATCAGGAAATGGCATCGGAACTTGGTGCGCCCAGTCCTACTACGGCGAAGCCCGCTATGGCTACTGTGAAGAAGACGAAGGAGGAGGAGGAGACATAGGCAATCCAATGGACAATGCTGATGTATTTGGAGAATTGCCGCAATACGTATCCGATCCCGACCCCGACCCTCGAGCGAACCGGCGGAAGGAGAAGAAGAAGATGAGGAGGAGAAAGAAGAAGGATAACAGGAGGAGAAGCAAGAAGCAGGTGCAGGAGCAGGAGCAGAAGCATCATCCCCTGCTGCAGCTTGTGCAGTTTCTGGATGGCCGGCCGGAGTTGCACCCGATCTGTTTTGCTGCCTGTGTACTGATAGCGATCATTGTAAGAGAACTTTTGGGTACCAACCCGTGGCAGGCTGGTTGAGCAGAGCTATGTTTTGTGCATGATTGATGAAAGCTCAAGCTTTTTTGTAATGCAGCTTTTGCCAGGAATTGCTTGTGGCTCCTGGGCAACATGGAGCCTGAATTTTGAAAAATCAAAGTTTTGTAGTTTCAAAGAATTGTATAATGCATATTTTAGTTTCATTACGAAATGCGTTTTTATGTGAGCTGCACGAAAGCATCATACATTTCACTATTCACTATCAAATTACAGTTTCTCTAGTCCATAAAAATGAATATGTAGTATACACCCATATCTATGGGTATATTGTTTCAAGCGTTAAAAAATGTGTATATTGTTTCAACATTTTTTGAACATAAAAAATTTATTCTACTTTCTCAAGGCTTTTGGTGACGAAACGGTGACTCATATCTTTTTTGCTGATCTTTTTTATTGTGACCGGAAAAAACATTTATATTGTGCAATTCCCTGCTTGGCATGTAATTAAACCATTAGATCAAAAATTACGTGTATGAAAAGTGAACCTCGTTATTCAAATAACACTACATACATCAAGTTTGATGTTGAGTTTTTCATGAGTAAAAGATGCATCCATTTTACACACTTTAGCTCTATTGAAAATTCAAACTATACCTGTAATCTTAATGTTCGTTTGGGAATCCTAAATATCAAAATAGCTTGTGTTTTCACTAACCCGTGGTTAGTGATGTCATAAGAAAGATACTAAGACGACATAGATGTTTATATAAGGAACATGGAGGAACATAGGGATATAATAAGAATTAAAAAATAACTCATGTTCATACAATGAAAGTGGGTAGTTTTGGGAAAATGTATGTCTATTCATAAATTAAGTGGATAATTTTCTAAAAGTTCTTAAACACAGAGGGATTGGCAGAATTCACCCCGATGCAAAAAAAAATCCTTAGCAGGCTCAGTCAAAAGATAGAATTTGGTGTTAATAACTTTATTGCATGGTTTAAAATTTGAAATCTTGGTTCCGTAACATTTGGAAAAAGTGCATATGAAAAAGCTTGATTTTGCACATGAGGCACAGGGTTGTTTGCTATGTCTTGAGCTTGCGTTGGTTTTCCCCGAAGAGGAAGAGATGATGCAGCAGAGTAGCGTAAGTATTTTCCTCAGTTTTTAAGAACCAAGGTATCAATCCAGTAGGAGCCCACGCTCAAGTCCCTCGTACCTGCACAAAGCGATAGCTACTCGCAACCAACGCGATTAGGGGTTGTCAAACCCTTCACGGTCACTTACGAGAGTGAGATCTGATAGATAGAATATTTTTGGTATTTTTGATATAAGGATGCAAAGTAAAAAATAAAAGCAAAGTAAATAGCAAAACAATATAAAAGTGATGGAGATTGATATGATGAGAATAGACCCGGGGGTCATAGGTTTCACTAGTGGCTTCTCTCAAGAGCATAAGTATTCTACGGTGGGTGAACAAATTACTGTAGAGCAATTGATAGAATTGTGCATAATTATGAGAATATCTAGGCATGATCATGTATATAGGCATCATGTCCGTGACAAGTAGATCGAAACGATTCTGCATCTACTACTATTACTCCACTCATCGACCGCTATCCAGCATGCATCTAGAGTATTAAGTTAAAAACAGAGTAACGCCTTAAGTAAGATGACATGATGTAGAGAGATAAATTCATGCAATATGAAATAAACCCCATCTTGTTATCCTCGATGGCAACGATACAATACGTGCCTTGCTACCCCTTTGTCATTGGATAAGGACACCACAACACTACTAGGGGAAACCTTATACACAGAAGTTTATCAGCAGCACGGTCTAAAATGAGACGCTACTACTAATTAGTAGTAGCGAGGGGTATAAAACCCACGCTACAACTAAGTTGATAGTAGTAGCGAGGGTAACAAACCTGCGCTACTACTAAGTGGTCTGCACCATGTCCCCCGGGAAAAACCATAGTAGTAGCGAGGGGTATAAAACTCATGTTACTACTAAGTTGATAGTAGTAGCAAGGGATATAAACCCGCGCTGCTACTAAGTGGCCTCCACTTTTGCACCATCCACCCCGGCCCGATCCACTCCCACCCCATCACTCTCTCTCACATCCCTATAAAACTCTCTCATGCCGGCTCCTCTCCCCACGATCTCCTCGCCACCGCCGCCGCCACCCCATCCCCCGCCCCGCATCTCTCTTTCTCTCTCTCGACAACACTCGAGCAAATCTCCGACGACGGGCCTCCTCTATTTCGGCGGCGGTGGAGGATTCCGGCACACGCGGCGAGGCATCCGTCCTTCCATGGCGGCTTGATGGGCGGAGCGAGGTGGCACGGCATCCACGGCCTTCACCCCCAGCGGCGGCGTGCGTCGAGGAGTCGGGGGCTCTAACATGAGGCGCGACGCCGCTCTCCCCTGCACGGCGGCAGTGGCCTCCCGCCGGTGGCAGTTACGGATTTTCTCGCGGCAGATCTGAGGTCAGCGGGTCTCCAACGCCGCGGGTGGTGGTCGCGGATGCCGACGCAGGGGATGGTGCGGGCTGCGCGTGGTGGTGGGGGACGCCGACGTGCTGCGCTCTGGTTTGTTTTCTCGCCGGTGCGGAGCTTGCTGCACGGACTGCCCAGCCCATGCGTTGGCGAAGTCTCGTGTCATGGTAGCCACTACTTCTGCTGATGCGTGTGCGGCCAGGTATTGTCACTAGTTTCTGATGATAGCATTTGTAGCGTACAGACATTAAAACCATGACGATTCACCACTACTTCTGCCTCCCATTTTAGTGTCAATTGATGCTGGTCCGTGATAGTAGTCCTGGGATAGTAATTGATTTGGGATTTTGGATTTGATTCACTATTGGATTGATGCTACTTTTTCAGTTGTGTAAAAACAGAGCAAATTATCACCAACTGACATGACAATTTTACAATCTTTTTATAGCTATCATCTTTTTTTAGTAAAACTAGGCCAATGCCCATGCGTTGCAACGGGAAGAAGAAATGTTATATGAGTGATACAACATCATCATGTACTTTATTTGGCTATCAAGAATTAACTCAACAAAATACTTTATTTGGCTCTATACAACATCATCATGTACACTGCACATATCTATTTAAATAAAAATATTTCTTCATATCTACCTCCTAATACATTGCTCTTACAAGGTCAAAAACCTAATGCTTTTCCAAAATATATCTACTTATCTGAAAAAACATTCTGGAATTCCTTCCACATGTTTGAGTCAAAAACTGAAACCGCCATAATTATCCAATTAAGTGCAAATGGAAGTCGACGAATTCATAAGCAATACATTCCCGATTAAAATTCAACTCACATGTGCCGGAATCCTCCACTTCTGAGTCACAACTTAGAATAAAGAGTAATGCAAGAGATAGGAACCCATGTGTGTAGCGATTTAACAAGCAATTTAAAGTCAAAATCATCAGGATCAATAGCTTACCTATCCACCCTGTTATGGTCCACGCTGTCCTTGCAGCAATAAGTGTACGAAAGAAAAATAAGAGTGCTGCTTGGCTGCACCTTGTGCTCACGTCCAAACTTTAGGTTCAGCAAAGAAAAGCTAAAAAAGAATTAAGCTCATGCAAGTGTCACCACACAAATAGACTAACGACTGATATGCTATTTTAACCAATGTCGGGCATTTCGTCAAGCATGTAGTGCACAGTGAGATATAGCAGGCACACATCGTCTCAGAGACGACTTCTCCCTCAGACAGGCCTAGGTCCAGCATCTCAACAACCAAGCGATTCATATTGGTATTGTGTCCCTAGGAGCGTTTGTCAGGATGCTATCTGTACCCAACGAACTGTCGATTTCTTCAGTTAAATTGCCAACACCTTCAGTTAATGCTTGAGTAATCCACAGCAACTCTTCGCTGCCGGTTGAAGCGTGGAAAGCTGCAAGTCGAGGTGGTACTAACAACAAGCGAGACCTTCAGCCACAACAATCAAGCAAGTGCTAGATCACAGGCTACACTAAGCAAGTAAATAACGTGCTTCACACACACTGCCTAGTACAAAGCAAAAACTAAAGGAGAACAGAAGATAACTACATGACCTTCGCTTCGCATTATGTGGTAGTCGTCGTGCTTGCAGGGGAGGAGGCCAGATGAGGCAAGCCTGGCCTAGCCGCTGACGACGGCCAAGGGTGCTCGATTGAGCTCGTGGATGATGTCTCGTCTCTCGACGGTGAAGTCAGCAAAAGACCGAATGACATGGTTCCTGTCCCTGTAAGTAGCAGTGCTCTCTTCCTATAATTGCTAGAATGTAGATTGTATATATGTTCTGATCAATGCAAATCCTGAGCCATGTTCCACTTTTACTGCTCTACGTTATATTTTTACTACCTGAAGGGGTTAAGTACAGCAGTTTTGGGTTTCTACAGTTACAAGGGCTTCAGAGTTCCACCTTTTTTGTATTATCTAATTATGAAATAACAAGCATGCTCTGAAGTTTAGAGGGGTTGTGATTGCTAGTTCTTGCTAGGTAATCATAAGAATGCTTGGGTTATTACTCAAGGACGCCGGACACTATTTCCGGGATAATATGTTAAATGCAGAATTATCGATCTTCCTTAGTGGATGCCCATGGTTCGATCATGTGCCCGGTTCCTATCAATGCAAGTGCTGAGCTACGTTCCATTTTTACTATTCTGTGTGATAGTTCTTGCACTTTACTACGTTCCCTCTTAAGGCGGGCCACCTTTCACACTAATAATGAGTTTGTTGCGCATTAATCTAGAAAATAGAAGTTTAGAACCTGCACCTCTAACTCTATGTCGATGATCAACAAGCTCATTCTTTCGCGATTTTCGTTCACTTGCATGTGTTCCCTTGAAGATCAGTGTTATGTCTTAGATTCTGTTGCTTACTCATTTTGCTAATGCAGCATGTCCCTAAAACAAATGGAGACATTCCTTCCTTTGATGAAGCCTTTTCAGATCACCGGGGACTTCTCGACAAGTTGGTGCTGTATGGCCTGGTCATCTAGTTCCTCAACCCCAAAGGTCTGTTATTTATTTCCTTCATGGTGTCTCTGCATACTCGCTGCTTGCTTCTGCTTACCATGTGGAGGTGCAGATGGGGATTACTGACTTGTTTGTGTCCTGTTTTCTGTCGATGCAGTGCAAGCGTCCATCACCACAAACACATGGGTGGTCAGTGGGACTCCCCAGACCAAGAGTATGGATCCATCTCACTTCTCTATCATTTGGCCATGATGATGATGATGCAAGTTGTAACATTCTTAGATTGGATTTATGGATGCATCGCTTTAATGCAACAGCTAACCCTCATTCGCATCCATTCAGGCGAGATCCACTGGTTGTTATTCCTTAATTATCCTAGTCAATCTGAACAAGTTTATAACATCTCTCTATGTACCCGATTAGTCTTGTATCCCTGAAGCCATGCACTTTGGTCTTATAGTTCACAGCAAGTGGTCTGATGGGCCGTTGTTTGTCCTTGTTGGTTTGCTTTCGTTTTGGAAAATCATCCTATAAGATTTATGCTGTCCTATCAAGCAATTGATCTGATGGGTTGTGAGCTTTTTAGCTGTCCAGCATCACCCTATGGCAGATAATCATTTCTATTATGTGTTAATGCTTTCCTTTTAAACTACTTCAAGAAACCAAAGAAATTGGATTCTTTTAGCCGTATTATCCTTTGAACATCTATATGAAATGATCTAAGTTTAAGTATATTTAGTTTTGAATAAAACTAAAGGCAATTAATGTGAAAATTAGATATGTCCTATTACCTGGCAATATATAGTTCATCTAGGCTTGGTTGGCAATATATATTATCTAGACATTAATTTCATTTGTTTGTAGCTATTACATAGGTGATCTCTTGTTAATAGAAATCACTCACTTTTTTGTTTTCGTATATTTATTCCCGTAGCTACTGTACATCACAACATGCAAGGAAATATATGTCTGCTGAAATTTAATTTTATTTGTTCTTTGTTCTTTACAGAAATCTTGGATTCATAAATGGGCGAAGCACATAAGGGAGAAGAAGATGATTGCAAGGATGGAGAGGGAGCAAATCATTTGGAGGGATAGAATGCCACCGTTTGGTGTTTTTATGCATTTTTTTGCTTTCAACTGTGTTTGCACTAGCTGGGAATAAGTGAATAGGCAATAAGTGTAGATGTATGGATATGCTCTATGTTGGGGAACGTAGCAGAAATTCAAAAAATTTCCTACGAAACACCAAGATCTATCTATGGAGAGACCAGCAACGAGTAGAAAGGGGAGTGCATCTACATACCCTTGTAGATCGCTAAGCGGAAGCGTTCAAGTGAACGGGGTTGATGGAGTCGTACTCGTCGTGATTCAGATCACCGATGATCCTAGTGCCGAACGGACGGCACCTCCGCGTTCAACACACGTACAGCCCGGTGACGTCTCCCACGCCTTGATCCAGCAAGGAGAGAGGGAGAGGTTGAGGAAGACTCCATCCAACACCAGCACAACGGCGTGGTGGTGATGGAGGAGCGTGGCAATCCTGCAGGGCTTCACCGAGCACCTACGGGAGAGGAGATGTGTCACGGGAGGGAGAGGGAGGCAACCAAAGGCCTTAGGTATGATTGCTCCTCCTTTTCCCCACTATATATAGGGCCAAGGGAGAGGGGGGAGGCGCAGCCTTGCCCCCTCCTCCAAGGAAGGGGTGCGGCTAAGGATGGGGAGGAGTCCATCCTCCCCAAGGCACCTCGGAGGTGCCTTCCCCCTTTAGGACTCTTCCCTTTTTCCTTTATCTTGGCGCATGGGCCTCTAGGGGCTGGTGCCCTTGGCCCATGTAGGCCAAGGCGCACCCCCTACAGCCCATGTGGCCCCCCGGGGCAGGTGGCCCCACCCGGTGGGCCCCCGGGACCCTTCCGGTGGTCCCGGTACAATACTGATGACCCCGAAACTTGTCCCGATGGCCGAAACAGGACTTCCTATATATAAATCTTTACCTCCGGACCATTCCGGAACTCCTCGTGACGTCCGGGATCTCATCCGGGACTCCGAACAACATTCGGTTACCACATACAAGCTTCCTTTATAACCCTAGCGTCATCGAACCTTAAGTGTGTAGACCCTACGGGTTCGGGAGACATGCAGACATGACCGAGACGTTCTCCGGTCAATAACCAACAGCGGGATCTGGATACCCATGATGGCTCCCACATGTTCCACGATGATCTCATCGGATGAACCACGATGTCAAGGACTCAATCGATCCCGTATACAATTCCCTTTGTCAGGCGGTATTTTACTTGCCCGAGATTCGATCGTCGGTATACCGATACCTTGTTCAATCTCGTTACCGGCAAGTCACTTTACTCGTTCCGTAACACATCATCCCGTGATCAACTCCTTGGTCACATTGCGCATATGATGATGTCCTACCGAGTGGGCCCAGAGATACCTCTCCGTTTACACGGAGTGACAAATCCCAGTCTCAATCCGCATAAAACAATAGATACTTTCGGAGATGCCTGTAGTGCATCTTTATAGTCACCCAGTTACGTTGTGACGTTTGATAAACCCAAAGCACTCCTATGGTATCCAGGAGTTACACGATCTCATGGTCAAAGGAAGAGATACTTGACATTGGCAAAGCTTTAGCATACGAACTACACGATCTTTGTGCTAGGCTTAGGATTGGGTCTTGTCCATCACATCATTCTCCTAATGATGTGATCCCGTTATCAACGACATCCAATGTCCATAGCCAGGAAACCATGACTATCCGTTGATCACAACGAGCTAGTCAACTAGAGGCTCACTAGGGACATATTGTGGTCTATGTATTCACACGTGTATTACGATTTCCGGATAATACAGTTATAGCATGAATAAAAGACAATTATCATGAACAAGGAAATATAATAATAATACTTTTATTATTGCCTCTAGGGCATATTTCCAACAGTCTCCCACTTGCACTAGAGTCAATAATCTAGTTCACATCGCCATGTGATTAACACTCACAGGTCACATCGCCATGTGACTAATACCCAAGAGTTTACTAGAGTCAGTAGTCTAGTTCACATCACTATGTGATTGACACTCAATGAGTTTTTATGTTTTATCATGTTGCTTGTGAGAGAGGTTTTAGTCAACGGGTCTGAACCTTTCAGATCCGTGTGTGCTTTACAAATCTCTATGTCATCTCCTAGATGCAGCTACCACGCTCTATTTGGAGCTATTCCAAATAACTGTTCTACTTGGAGCTATTCAAAATTGTTGCTCCATTATATGTATCCGGTCTCTCTACTCAGAGCTATCCGGATAGGTGTCAAGCTTGCATCGTCATAACCCTTTACGACGAACTCTTTTACCACCTCCATAATTGAGAAAAATTCCTTAGTCCACTAGTTACTAAGGATAACTTTGACCGCTGTCCTGTGAGTCATTCTTGGATCACTCTTGTACCCCTTGACTGACTCATGGCAAGGCACACTTCAGGTGCGGTACACAGCATAGCATACTGAAGAGCCTACGTCTTAAGCATAGGGGACGACCTTCGTCCTTTCTCTCTATTCTCTCGTGGTCGAGCTTTAAGTCTTAACTTCGTACCTTACAACTCAGGCAAGAACTCCTTTTTTTGACTGGTCCATCTTGAACACCTTCAAGATCATGTCAAGGTATGTGCTCATTTGAAAGTATTATTAAGCATTTTGATCTATCCTTATAGATCTTGATGCTCAATGTTCAAGTAGCTTAATCCAGGCTTTCCATTGAAAAACACTTTCAAAATAACCCTATATGCTTTCCAGAAATTCTACGTCATTTCTGATCAACAATATGTCAACAACATATACTCATCAGAAATTCTATAGTGCTCCCACTCACTTCTTTGGAAATACAAGTTTCTCATAAACTTTGTACAAACCCAAAATCTTTGATCATCATCAAAGCATACATTCCAACTCCGAGATGCTCACTCCAGTCCTTAGAAGGATCGCTGGAGCTAGCATACCTTTTAGCATCCTTAGGATCGACAAAAAACTTTCTGATTGTATTACATACAAACTTTCCTCACGAAGACTGGTAAGGAAACTCGTTTTGATATCCATCTGCCAGATTTCATAAATACAGCTAATGCTAACATGAATCCGACGGACTTTAAGCACCGCTACGAGTGAGAAAATCTCATCGTAGTCAACTCCTTGAACTTGTCGGAAAACACTTCGCCACAAGTCGAGCTTCATAGATGGTGACATTACCATCCACGTCCGTCTTCTTCTTAAAAGATCCATTTATCTCATGGCTTGCCGATCATCGGGCAAGTCCACCAAAGTCCATGGATCCGTTCTCGGATTTTATGGCCTCGAGCCATTTATCGGAATCCGGGCCCACCATCGCTTCTCCATAGCTCGTAGGTTCATTGTTGTCCAGCAACATGACTTTCAAGACAGGATTACCGTACCACTCTGAAGTAGTACGTATCCTTGTCACCCTACGAGGTACGGCTGTGATTTGATCCGAAACTTCATGATCAATATCATAAGCTTCCACTTCAATTTGTGTAGGTGCCACGGGAACAACTTCCTGTGCCCTGCTACACACTGGTTGAAGTGATGGTTCAATAACCATATCAAGTCTCCACCATCCTCCCACTCAACTCTTTCGAGAGAAACTTTTCCTCGAGAAAGGACCCGATTCAAGAAACAATCCATATTGCTTTCGGATCTGAATTAGGAGGTATACCCAACTGTTTTGGGTTTCCTATGAAGATGCATTTTATCCGCTTTGGGTTCGAGCTTATCAACCTGAAACTTTTTCATATAAGCGTCGCAGCCCCAAACTTTTAAGAAACGACAACTTAGGTTTCTCTAAACCATAATTCATACGGTGTCATCTCATCGGAATTACGTGGTGCCCTATTTAAAGTGAATGTGGTTGTCTCTAATGCCTAACCCATGAACGATAGTGGTAATTCGATAAGAGACATCATGGTACGCACCATATCCAATAGGGTGCAACTATGATGTTCGGACATACCATCACACTATGGTGTTCCAGGCGGTATTAATTGTGAAACAATTTCCACAATGTCTTAATTGTGTGCCAAAACTCGTAACTCAGATATTCATCTCTATGATCATATCATAGACATTTTATCCTCTTGTCACAATGATCTTCTACTTCACTCTGAAATTACTTGAACCATTCAATGATTCAGACTTGTGTTTCATCAAGTAAATATTCTCAACATCTACTCGAATCATCTGTGAAGTAAGATCATAACGATATTCACTGCATGCCTCAGCACTCATTGGACTACACACATCAAAATGTGTTACTTCCAACAAGTTGCTATCTTGTTCCATCTTACTGAAACCGAGGCTTTTCAGTCATCTTGCCCATGTGGTATCATTTGCATATCTCAAGTGATTCAAAATCAAGTGAGTTCAAACGGTCCATTTGCATGGAGTTTCTTCATGCATATATACCAATAGACATGGTTCGCATGTATCAAACTTTTCAAAAATGAGTGAGTCCAAAGATCCATCAACATGGAGCTTCTTCATGCGTTTTATACCATTATGACTTACATGGCAGTGCCACAAGTAAGTGGTACTATCATTACTATCTTATATCTTTTGGCATGAAAATGTGTATCCCTACGATCAAGATTCAATAAACCATTCCTTTAGGTGCAAGAGCACTTATTCAGGTTTAATACTAATCTTGATGGTAGAGGGAGCGTGCGATGTTTGATTATATCAAACTTGGAAACACTTCCAACACATATCGTCAGCTCTCCTTTAGCTAGTCTCCGTTTTATTCCGTAGCCTTTTATTTCGAGTTACTAACACTTAGCAACCGAACCGGTATCTAATACCCTGGTGCTACTAGGAGTACTAGTAAAGTACACATTAACATAATGTATATCCAATATACTTCTATCGACCTTGCCAGCCTTCTCATCTACCAAGTATCTAGGGTAATTCTGCTCCAGTGGTTGTTCCCTTTATTACAGAAGCACTTAGTCTCGGGTTTGGGTTCAACCTTGGGTTTCTTCACTTGAGCAGCAGCTGAATTGCCGTTTCATGAAGTATACCTTTGTTCCCTTGCCCTTCTGGAAACTAGTGGTTTCACCAACCATCAACAATTGATGCTCCTTCTTGATTTCTACTTTCGCGGTGTCAAACATCGTGAATACCTCAAGGATCATCTTATTTATCCCTGATATGTTATAGTTCATCACGAAGCTCTAGCAACTCGGTGGCAATGACTTTGGGAAAACTATCACTATTTCATCTGGAAGATCAACTCCCACTCGATTCAAGTGATTGTTGCACTCAGACAATCTGAGCACAAGCTCAACAATTGAGCTTCTCTCCTTAGTTTGCAGGCTAAGAAAATCGTCGGAGGTCTTATACCTCTTGACGTGGGCACGAGCCTGAAATCCTAATTTCAGCCCTCGAAACATCTCATATGTTCCGCGACGTTTCGAAAACGTCTTTGGTGCCTCTACTTAAACCATTTAACTGAACTATCACGTAGTTATCAAAACGTGTATGTTCGATGTTCGAAACATCCACAAACGACGTTTGGGGTTCAGCACACTAAGCGGTGCATTAAGGACATAAGCTTTCTACTGATCGCATAATCGCTATTATCAACTTTCAACTATATTTTCTCTAGGAACATAACTAAAACAGTAGAACTATAGCGTGAACTACGACATAATTTGCAAAAAGGTCTTTTGACTATGTTCAGGATAATTAAGTTCATCTTATGAACTCCCACTCAGATAGACATCCCTCTAGTCATCTAAGTGATTACATGATCCGAGTCAACTAGCCCGTGTCCGATCATCACGTGAGACGGACTAGTTATCATCGGTGAACATCTTCATGTTGATCGTATCTACTATACGACTCATGCTCGACCTTTCGGTCTCCGTGTTCCGAGGCCATGTCTGTACATGCTAGGCTCGTCAAGTTAACCCTAAGTGTATTGCTGTGTAAATCTGTCTTACACCCGTTGTATGTGAACGTAAGAATCCATCACACCCGATCATCACGTGGTGCTTAGAAGCGACGAACTGTAGCAACGGTGCACAGTTAGGGGAGAACACTTCTTGAAATTTTGTAAGGGATCATCTTATTTACTACCGTCGTCCTAAGTAAACAAGATGCATAAACATGATAAACATCACATGCAATCAAAAAGTGACATGATATGGCCAATATCATTTTGCTCCTTTTGATCTTCATCTTCGGGGCTCCATGATCATCTTGTCACCGGCATGACACCATGATCTCCATCATCATGATCTCCATCATCGTGTCTTCATGAAGTTGTCACGCCAACGACTACTTCTACTTCTATGGCTAAC
>NC_041384.1:38944420-38957387 GCF_002162155.2 Triticum dicoccoides | reverse complement strand
GGGATCTGGATACCCATGATGGCTCCCACATGTTCCACGATGATCTCATCGGATGAACCACGATGTCAAGGACTCAATCGATCCCGTATACAATTCCCTTTGTCAGGCGGTATTTTACTTGCCCGAGATTCGATCGTCGGTATACCGATACCTTGTTCAATCTCGTTACCGGCAAGTCACTTTACTCGTTCCGTAACACATCATCCCGTGATCAACTCCTTGGTCACATTGCGCATATGATGATGTCCTACCGAGTGGGCCCAGAGATACCTCTCCGTTTACACGGAGTGACAAATCCCAGTCTCGATCCGCATAAAACAATAGATACTTTCGGAGATGCCTGTAGTGCATCTTTATAGTCACCCAGTTACGTTGTGACGTTTGATACACCCAAAGCACTCCTACGGTATCCAGGAGTTACACGATCTCATGGTCAAAGGAAGAGATACTTGACATTGGCAAAGCTTTAGCATACGAACTACACGATCTTTGTGCTAGGCTTAGGATTGGGTCTTGTCCATCACATCATTCTCCTAATGATGCGATCCCGTTATCAACGACATCCAATGTCCATAGCCAGGAAACCATGACTATCCGTTGATCACAACGAGCTAGTCAACTAGAGGCTCACTAGGGACATATTGTGGTCTATGTATTCACACGTGTATTACGATTTCCGGATAATACAGTTATAGCATGAATAAAAGACAATTATCATGAACAAGGAAATATAATAATAATACTTTTATTATTGCCTCTAGGGCATATTTCCAACACTCTAATGCTCCTGGTTTACTATAAATCTTCGGTTTGGAATGATGTGTAATGCTGCTGGTTTATTACAAATCTGGGCTTGTTTTAGTTGTTATAATTGTATGCATAAAATGGAATTGATGGATTTTTTTAATTCCTAATTAGTTAGTAGTAGCGTGGGGGTGAAATGGAGCGCTACTAGTATTCAGGATACTAGTAGCGTGTGGTACTATAGACGCCCTACTACTATTTTGTTACTAGTAGCGCGGGTGACATCCGCGCTACTAGTAAAATGTTACTAGTAGCGCGGGTTTACCCCGCGCTACTACTAACTATTAGCTGTAGCGCGATACTAGTAGAGCGGGTACCCGCGCTGCTAGTAGCCATTTTACCCGCACTGCTAGTAGCCTTTTTCCTAGTAGTACAAGATTGAACCCAAAGCTAAGCACTTCTTCCATGGCAAGAACTACCAATCTAGTTGGCCAAACCAAACGGATAATTCGAAGAGACTTGTAAAGATAACCAATCATGCATAAAAGAATTCAGATAAGATTCAAATATTATTCATAGATAGACTTGATCATAAACCCACAATTCATCGGTCTCAACAAACACACCGCAAAAAGAAGATTACATCGAATAGATCTCCACAAGAGAGGGGGAGAACTTTGTATTGAGATTCAAAGAGAGAGAAGAAGCCATCTAGCTATTAACTATGGACCCGAAGGTCTGAGGTAAACTACTCACACTTCATCGGAGGGCTAGGATGATGTAGAAGCCCTCCGTGATGACGGCCCTCTTTCGGCGGAGCTCCGGAACAGGCCCCAAGATGGGATCTCGTGGATACAGAAAGTTGCGGTGGTGGAATTAGGTTTTTGGCTCCTGTTCTGATCGTTTGGGGGTACGTGTGTATATATAGGAGGAAGGAGTACGTCGGTGGAGCACCGAGGGGCCCACGAGGCAGGGGGCGCGCCCTAGAGGGGGCGCCCCCACCCTTATGACCACCTCTTTGATCCCTTGCAGTAGGGTCCAAGTCTCCTAGATCACGTTCGGTGAGAAAATCATGTTTCCGAATATTTTATTCCGTTTGGACTCCGTTTGATATTCTGTTTATCCGAAATACTGAAATAGGCAAAAAACAACAATTCTGGGCTGGGCCTCCGGTTAATAGGTTAGTCACAAAAATAATATAAAAGTGGAAAATAAAGCTCAATATAGTCCAAAACAGTAGATAATATAGCATGGAGTAATCAAAAATTATAGATACGTTGGAGACGTATCAGGCATCCCCAAGCTTAATTCATGCTCGTCCTCGAGTAGGTAAATGATAAAAAGAAATTTTTTGATGCGGAGTGCTACTTGGCATAATTTCAATGCAAATCTTCTTAATTGTGGTATGAATATTCAGATTAGAAAGATTCAAGACAAAAGTTTATATTGACATAGAAAATAATAATACTTCAAGCATACTAACAAAGCAATTATGTCTTCTCAAAATAACATGGCTAAAGAAAGTTATCCCTACAAAATCATATAGTCTGGCTATGCTCCATCTTCCCCACACAAAGTATTTAAATCATGCACAACCCCGATGACAAGCCAAGAAATTGTTTCATACTCTAACTTTTTCAAAACTTTTTCAATCTTCACGCAATACATGAGCGTGAGTCATGGATATAACACTATAGGTGGAATAGAATGGTGGTTGTGGAGAAGACAAAAAGGAGAAGATAGTCTCACATCAACTAGGCGTATCAATGGGCTATGGAGATGCCCATCAATAGATATCAATGTGAGTGAGTAGGGATTGCCATGCAACGGATGCACTAGAGCTATAAATGTATGAAAGCTTAACAAAAAAAACTAGTGGGTGTGCATCCAACTTGCTTGCTCACGAAGGCCTAGGGAAATTTGAGGAAGTCCATCATTGGAATATACAAGCCAAGTTCTATAACGTAAAATTCCGACTAGTATATGAAAGTGACAACATATGAGACTCTCTATATGAAGAACATGGTGCTACTTTGAAGCACAATATATGAGACTTGCTATATCATGGTGCTACTTTGCAGCACAAGTGTGGAAAAAAAGGATAGTAGCATTGCCCCTTATTTTTTTGGGCCTTCTTTTTTTTTCTTTGGCCTTTCTTTTTTAGGACAATGCTCTATTGAATGGTGATCATCACACTTCTATTTATTTACAACTCAATGATTACAACACGATACTAAAACAAAGTATGACTCTATATGAATGCCTTCGGCGGTGTACCGGGATATGCAATGAATCAAGAGTGACAAGTATGAAAGAATTATGAATGGTGGCTTTGCCACAAATACTATGTCAACTACATGATCATGCTAAGCAATATGACAATGATGGATGTGTCATGATGAACTAGGTGGTGGAAAGTTTCATGGCAATATATCTCGGAATGGATATGGAAATGCCATAATAGGTAGGTATGGTGGCTGTTTTGAGGAAGGTATATGGTAGGTGTATGATACCGGCGAAAGGTGCGCGGTATTAGGGAGGCTAGCAAGGGTGGAAGGGTGAGAGTGCGTATAATCCATGGACTCAACATTAGTCATAAAGAACTCATATACTTATTGCAAAAATTTAGAAGTTATCAAAGCAAAGTATTACGCGCATGCTCCTAGGGGGATAGATTGGTAGGAAAAGACCATCGCTCGTCCCCGACCGCCACTCATAAGGAAGACAATCAATAAATAAATCATGCTCCGACTTTATCACATAACGGTTCACCATATGTGCATGCTACGGGAATCACAAACTTCAACACAAGTATTCTTTAAATTCACAACTACTCAACTAGCATGACTTTAATATTATCACCTCCATATCTCAAAACAATTATCATACTTCAATCTTTTCTTAGTATTCAACACACTCAAAAGAAAGTTTCACAAATCTTCAATACCAAGCATATTATTATTAGGCAAATTACCATGCTATTAAGAGACTCTCAAATTAATCTAAGTGAAGCATGAGAGATCAATAGTTTCTTTAAAACGAATCCACCACCGTGCTCTAAAAGATCTAAGTGAAACACATAGAGCAAAATTATAACGCTCAAAAGGTATAAGTGAAGCACACAGAGCAAAATTATCTAGCTCAAAGGATATAAGTGAAGCACATAGAGCAAAATTATCTAGCTCAAAGGATATAAGTAAAGCACATAGAGCAAAATTATCTAGCTCAAAAGATATAAGTGAAGCACACAGAGCAAAATTATCTAGCTCAAAGGATATAAGTGAAGCACATGGAGTATTCTATCAAATTTTAATTCATGTATGGCTCTCTCAAAAGGTGTGTATAGCAAGGATGATTGTGGCATACTAACAAACAAAGATACAAATAATACAAGACGCTCCAAGCAAAACACTTATCATGTTGGTGAATAAAAATATAGCTCCAAGTAAATTACCGATGGAAGTGGACGGAAAGAGGGGATGCCTTCCGGGGCATCCCCAAGCTTTGACTTTTTGGTGTCCTTAGATTATCTTGGGGGTTCCATGGGCATCCCCAAGCTTAGGCTCTTGCCACTCCTTGTTCCATGATCCATCAAAAGAATTCACCCAAAACTTGAAAACTTCACAATACAAAACTCAAGATAGAAAACTCGTGAGCTCCGTTAGCGTAAGAAAACAAAAGACCACTTCAAGGTACTGTAATTAACTCATTCTTTATTTATATTGGTGTTAAACCTACTGTATTCCAACTTCTCTATGGATTATAAACTATTTTACTAGCCATAGATTCATCAAAATAAGCAAACAACACACGAAAAACAGAATCTGTCAAAAACAGAACAGTCTGTAGTAATCTGTAGCTAGCGCAAAATTTGGAACCCCAAAAATTCTAAAATAAATTGCTGGACGTGAGGAATTTATCTATTAATCATCTGCAAAAATAATTAACTAAATATCACTCTTAAAATAAAAATGACAGCAGTTCTCGTGAGCGCTAAAGTTTCTGTTTTTTACAGCAAGTTCAACAAGACTTTCCCCAAGTCTTCCCAACGGTTCTACTTGGCACAAACACTAATTAAACAAAAAAACACAACCAAAACAGAGGCTAAATAATTTATTTCTTACTAAACAGGAGCAAAAATCAAGGAATAAAAATAAAATTGGGTTGCCTCCCAACAAGCGTTATCGTTTAACGCCCCTAGCTAGGCATAACAAGCAAGGATAGATCTAGGTATTGCCATCTTTGGTAGGTAATCCATAAGTGGCTCTCATGATAGTTTCATATGGTAATTTTATTTTCTTTCTTGTAAAGTGTTCCATGCCCTTTTTAATGGAAATTGAAATCTAATATTCCCTTCCTTCATATCAATAATCGCACCAACCGTTCTAAGGAAAGGTCTACCAAAAATAATAGGGCAAGAAGGATTGCAATCTATATCAAGAACACTGAAATCTACGGGCACATAATTCCTATTTGCAATAATAAGAACATCATTAATTCTTCCCATAGGTTTCTTAATAGTGGAATCCGCAAGATGCAAGTTTAGAGAGCAATCATCAAAATTACGGAAATCTAGTAAATCACACAAAGTCTTGGGAATAGTAGAGACACTAGCACCCAAATCACACAAAGCATAAAACTCATGATCTTTAATTTTAATTTTAATAGTTGGTTCCCACTCATCATAGAGTTTTCTAGGGATAGAAACTTTCAACTCAAGTTTTTCTTCATAAGATTGCATCAAGGCATCAACAATATGTTCGGTGAAGGCTTTATTTCGACTATAATTATGCACGGATTGCAACAAGGAAATACAATCAATCAAAGAACAATTTTCATAATTAAATTCCTTGAAATCCGATATAGTGGGTTTAGCAACATCTAGATTTTTATTTCTTTCCACCCCACTTTCATCAATTTCATCATTAAGATCTAAACACTCCGAATTTTTAGAACGCCTTCTAGGTAAAGGAAGATCATATTCAGTTTCATCAAGATTCATATTGCAAAATAAAGATTTAATAGGAGACACATCAATAACTTTTAGATCTTCATCTTGATTTTCATAGGAATTAGAAGAACACGCTTTAATAAAGGCATCTTTGGAAGCACGCATCCTAGCGGTTCTTTCTTTACACTCATCAATTGAAATTCTCATGGATTTTAGAGACTCATTAATATCATGCTTAGGTGGAATAGATCTAAGTTTCAAAGCATCAACATCAAGAGCAATTCTATCAACGTTCCTAGCCAAATCATCAATCTTAAGCAATTTTTCTTCAATCATAGCATTAAAATTCTTTTGCGAAGAAATAAATTCTTTTAATATTAGATTCTAAATCAGAGGGAATCTTATTATAATTTCCATAAGAGTTGTTGTAGGAATTCCCATAATTATTAGAAGGATTACTAGGATATGGCCTAGGATTAAAATTCCCTCTATAAGCGTTGTTACCAAAATTATTCCTACCAACAAAATTCACATCCATAGATTCATTGTTATTCTCAATCAAAGTAGACAAAGGCATATCATTAGGATCAGAAGAAACACTCTTAGTAGCAAATAATTTCATAAGTTCATCCATCTTTCCACTCAACACATTAAGTTCTTCTATCGCATGCACTTTTTTATTAGAAGTTCTTTCAGTATGCCATTGAGAATAATTAACCATAATATTATCTAGGAGTTTAGTAGCATCCCCTAAAGTGATTTCCATAAAAGTGCCTCCCGCGCCGAATCTAAAAGATTTCTAGAAGCAAAATTCAATCCGGCATAAAATTTTTGTATAATCATCCACAAATTCAAACCATGAGTAGGGCAATTACGTATCATTAATTTCATTCTCTCCCAAGCTTGTGCAACATGTTCATGATCAAGTTGTTTAAAGTTCATTATATCGTTTCTAAGAGAGATGATCTTAGCGGGAGGAAAATGCTTAGAGATAAAAGCATCTTTGCACTTGTTCCATGAATCAATACTATTCTTAGGCAAAGATGAAAACCAAGCTTTAGCACGATCTCTAAGTGAAAAAGGAAATAGCTTCAATTTAACGACATCATTATTGACATCTTTTTTCTTTTACATATCACATAAATCAACGAAGCTATTCAGATGAGTAGCGTCATCTTCGCTAGGAAGGTCGGCGAATTAATCTTTCATAACAAGATTCAACAAAGCAGTATTAATTTCACAAGATTCAGCATCGGTAAGAGGAGCAATCGCAGTGCTAAGGAAATCATTATTATTGGTATTGGTGAAGTCACACAATTTGGTAGTACCTTGAGCCATTGCGACAAAAAAGCAATCTAACACACGAGCAAACAAAAAGCAAGCGGAAAAAGAGGCAAAAAAGAGGGAGGATAGAGAGAGAGGGCGAATAAACGGCAAGGGTGAATTGGGGGGAGAGAAAAACGAGAGGCAAATGGCAAATAATGTAATGCGAGAGATAGGGATTGTGATGGGTACTTGGTATGTTGACTTTTTGCGTAGACTCCCCGACAACGGCGCCAGAAATCCTTCTTGCTACGTCTTGAGCTTGCGTTGGTTTTCCCCGAAGAGGAAGGGATGATGCAGCAGAGTAGCGTAAGTATTTCCCTCAGTTTTTGAGAACCAAGGTATCAATCCAGTAGGAGCCCACGCTCAAGTCCCTCGTACCTGCACAAAGCGATAGCTACTCGCAACCAACGCGATTAGGGGTTGTCAAACCCTTCACGGTCACTTACGGGAGTGAGATCTGATAGATAGAATATTTTTGGTATTTTTGATATAAGGATGCAAAGTAAAAAGTAAAAGCAAAGTAAATAGCAAAATAATATAAAAGTGATGGAGATTGATATGATGAGAATAGACCCGGGGGCCATAGGTTTCACTAGTGGCTTCTCTCAAAAGCATAAGTATTCTACGGTGGGTGAACAAATTACCGTTGAGCAATTGATAGAATTGTGCATAATTATGAGAATATCTAGGCATGATCATGTATATAGGCATCACGTCCGTGACAAGTAGATCGAAACGATTCTGCATCTACTACTATTACTCCACTCATCGACCGCTATCCAGCATGCATCTAGAGTATTAAGTTAAAAACAGAGTAACGCCTTAAGCAAGATGACATGATGTAGAGAGATAAATTCATGCAATATGAAATAAAACCCATCTTGTTATCCTCGATGGCAACGATACAATACGTGCCTTGCTGCCCCTTCTGTCACTGGGTAAGGACACCGCAAGATCAAACCCAAAGCTAAGCACTTCTCCCATGGCAAGAACTACCAATCTAGTTGGCCAAACCAAACAGATAATTCGAAGAGACTTGTAAAGATAACCAATCATGCATAAAAGAATTCAGATAAGATTCAAATATTATTCATAGATAGACTTGATCATAAACCCACAATTCATCGGTCTCAACAAACACACTGCAAAAAGAAGATTACATCGAATAGATCTCCACAAGAGAGGGGGAGAACTTTGTATTGAGATTCAAAGAGAGAGAAGAAGCCATCTAGCTACTAACTATGGACCCGAAGGTCTGAGGTAAACTACTCACACTTCATCGGAGGGGCTAGGATGATGTAGAAGCCCTCCGTGATGACGGCCCTCTTCCGGCGGTGCTCCGGAACAGGCCCAAGATGGGATCTCGTGGATACAGAAAGTTGCGGCGGTGGAATTAGGTTTTTGGCTCCTGTTCTGATCGTTTGGGGGTCCGTGTGTATATATAGGAGGAAGGAGTATGTCGGTGGAGCACCGAGGGGCCCACGAGGCAGGGGCACGCCCTAGGGGGCGCCCCCCACCCTCGTGACCACCTCTTTGATCCCTTGCAGTAGGGTCCAAGTCTCCTGGATCACGTTCGGTGAGAAAATCACGTTCCCGAAGATTTTATTTCGTTTGGACTTCGTTTGATATTCTGTTTATCCGAAACACTGAAATAGGCAAAAAACAATAATTCTGGGCTGGGCCTCCGGTTAATAGGTTAGTCCCAAAAATAATATAAAAGTGGAAAATAAAGCCCAATATAGTCCAAAACAGTAGATAATATAGCATGGAGTAATCAAAAATTATAGATACGTTGGAGACGTATCATTGTTCTATTTTAATTCACACCCCTGTCCACAAACTCTAGCTGCCACCACTCTCCATCAGTTAGGCCAGTCCCTCCTCCTCCACTTCCTCTTCGATGGTGGGAGGGGTAGAGACCCGGATTTGCATTATTGATTTGTAGTTAGGCCTCTTAGGATTATAGTTCTGTTCCCCAAGGATGATGTCGTGCATATCAGGACTAAGGTTTCTTTGATTCCTGGTCCCTCATCAGTGGCATAGAGGAGGGTGGAGGATCGTCTCGTTGTCGCCCTTCTAGAGTAGTGGATCTGGTCGTGTCTTCATGTTATGTTGGGGATCTTCGAAGGTGTATTTCGGTTGAGTGGATAGCGCCCCTTCGTGTCTTGCTCCCTGACTCCTTCTCTAACCGGCGACATTCGACCATTTTTTTGACATGGTCGTGGATCTTGTGAATATATGTTTCCATGGACTAGTCTGGCTAGATATAGGGTGGTCGTCCATGCCTCTTCATCATTTTTTTTTCTCCAGGACGATGATCTGTTTCCCAGATCATTGTCCCCTCACACCTTGTGGCTCCGACCGACTACTTCTTGTTTCGTCAAATACGTTTCCCTAGCTTCGTTGGTATTTCAGAGGGCCAGATGCGGCATCGAGCTTTGTTTACGACATTAAATTTTCAATGAATATTGTGTAATTTTTAATATCTTTAAAGATGACCTTGTAAGAGTCGGTTGACTTTGACATACGACATTTGTCATTTTCAGAAGAAAGAAAAACAATGATTTGTTTAGTTAAAGGGAGTGCATATACTTTAGGTGCATGGAAAACCGATTCACATCGGCCACATTCAATCATGTCCGTTATATCTGCATCCAACAGCTCAAGGTCGTTTTCCTCCTCCCACAATTTTCCTTTACACAAGATCCAATCCAGCAGTCCTCACCAACCGCCATCTAACCCAGCTCTAACCGCAGGCCTCCACCACTCACGGGCCTAATCACCCCCCTCCCCCTCAACCCCCACCGCCGCGTCAACCCCCCTAAGCCCCGCTCTGATGAATAGCTCCGGCGACCCTCCCTCCTCCCGACACACCTGGTTAAGTTTGGGACTCGCTCCCGCCGGCTATCTCCGACTCCCGCTCGTACACGGCTCAGCCTCGCCGTAGCCGGCACTCGACATGTCCTCTTCAGCCTCGCACTGCCCTTTGCCAAAAGTGACCGACACCACAAAATTTTTCAGGCACGTGATATTTACAAAACCGTTAGTTAAAACGTCTCATAAGTTCTGAACGAATAATTACGTGAGAGTAGAGGGGTTTTTCCGTGAATAACCCTTTTGCCTCTCTGCTTCCACAGCACAGCGCGAGCTCGCGGAGAGGACGACGCAGCCCAAGTTACCAAACCCCCAACCCCCTCCGCCTCCGGCGACACCCCTCCCGCCGCCGCCCGGCGAGATGTCGTCGCTCTGCCGCGCGCCGCGGGAGACCGACTTCGCGCGCTTCCCGGACTCCGCCCCCATCGTCATCGACAACGGCGCCTCCACCTTCCGCATCGGGTAGGAGCCCCCTCTCCCCCTCCCGCCGCCGCCCCCGGAACTCCCCGAAACCCTAACCCTAACGCGCGTCTCCTTGGTTTGCTCCGTTGCGTGCAGGTGGGCTGGCGAGGCGGAGCCGCGCGTCTCCTTCCGTAACATCGTGCAGAGGCCCCGCCACCGCAGCTCAGGTACGTGACGCGCGGGACGCTTAGAAATCTCGGCCTATGCGGTTGCCTGATGCGAATGCGTTTGGATTTTGCGTCGTTGTGGTTCGTTTGTGCAATGGCGCTCGCGGGTTCAGAAGTTCGTCGTGGCATTCCGTTGGTGATTGGGTGCTGTTCATGCGACTTGGGTTTGTCGTGATGCACCGAAATTGGGCGTATCCTTTTAGATTGATGATATACGTTTAGTGTTTTTTTTAATGGTACTTTGGTTTACTTACTGTCAGTGATTCTGAAAGCGTTTTTCAAGTCAGATGTCTGTAGAAATATTTTTGCAGTTGTGCGACTGCGCTGCAATGTTCATGGTTTTCTGAATGTACAAAATGGGCATCACTTTATTTTGAATGTCAGTTGATGGACTTGTAAGAGGATTGGAGCGAATTCTCATATTTTAACTGATTGCAGTTTCTTTCTGATTCAACAGGTGAAACTGTGACAGTTGTAGGAGACACTGATCCAGCTCTAATGAAGTACTTTGACTGCACACGGACATCAATTCGCTCAGCGTTCGATGATGATGTCGTCTATCAGTTTGAGTACATGGAATATGTGGGTCACTCCTACGTCATTATCTTCCTGTTTTTTCATTTGTCAGCGAGATCAGCAAATGGTTTATTATGTGTTTTTAGGCTTCAAATGGATGAACTGGGCAGTCAATGTGGCCTGTCATCTTTGCATTTTTTAGGAATCTGCAACCGTTAGGGCTTGACTATATGCTTGATACTGATCATACTGTAAAGAGTTCCTATGAGCGTAAAAATATCAGAAAGATGCATATTCAATGCTTAAGGAAAAATTCAATGTGTGCCCCTTGTGATTTTGAGTTGATAAAGAACTTCAAAATGTACTTTTGTAACAGACAAGTCACTGTACTTATTTAACCTTTTTGATCTGGTATTATTTGCATGTTGCAGATTCTCGATTATGCTTTTGACCGATTAGGTGCCACATCAGAGGTAAATTTACCTGTGTCAACACATGTCTCTTGAATAATTTCCTTTAGTCTTATTTTTCTTTTCTTCCTTGGTTTGGTGGCTTGTCTTTTACTTTGCACCTGATAAATAAGTAACTTTTACGTAGTTAGTCCTGTTGAATAAGAAAAGAAGAGCCAGGGGTTGGTTATGCATGTCAATTTACAATTCTAGTTACCAGTGTAGTATGAGTAGTGGGGACTAGGGAGTAGGAAATATTTTTCTAGTGAGTGGAAGTCAAACAACGTCTTAAGGGCTTTGGGAAAGAACTTTAGTCTTAGCCTCTGAGCATAAGCAAGGTGAACAGAAACAGTGAAGTATGCAACTCAATTTTCGGTAAATGACAAGCATGGACGATTATCTCATTTCACCAGTTTTTCCACTTAGCAATGAATGCTAAGGAATAACGCAGGAAGAGTTGGTATTCCGAAGCTAGTAGTTTGCTATTCTCATGCAATGAATCTGTAAAGTGAAAACTGAAAACCCTACACATCAGTTCATTTAGTCTCATAGTTCTAAATCTGATAGTTATTGACTTGAAAGATGAGTAACTTATATTTTACGTGTATCTTTAAACTTCACAACTTAGTTTTTTCTCTATAAACAATTATTTCACAACTTAAAGTTTTTTCATATAAACAAATAATTGTTTCATACTGTTGAAATCTAACTATTATTTGTTTTAATACCGGTCAGGTGGGCCATCCCATTCTTATGACAGAGTGTGAGTGCAATCCATCCTTTTCTCGAGCGCGAATGTCTGAACTTCTTTTCGAGACATATGGTGTGCCATCCGTTGGTAATGTCTTTTGTGATCTTTATGTGCTTTTGTTATGACTTATGAACCGCATCTGTTAGTATAGTAGTGCAGTAGCACAGTCGATAGAAGCATAAGTACTAATGTTTTCTCTTACTATTTGCATTTCAGCTTTCGGTATTGACGATGTATTTAGCTACAAGTACAATCAGAAGCTTGGAAACTGTGGAGAAGATGGGTTGGCTATTTCGTGTGAATTTGGAACATGCCACGTTGTTCCAGTAAGTTTGTTTCTTCAAGATACGGCTTTCTCCAACTGTGTGCAACATACAAGTCATTTCATATGTCTCCTTTTGTCAGATACCATGAAATGAGTACAATTACATCTGTTTAGGAGGAAATTCCATTGACTGTGTTTGAATTTTAAGTTTCTAACTGGATAAACAGGGACATTTTATAGTAGATCATATGTTGAATAAAATGAATAAAAAGAAACAGATGCTACCGTAGATTATGTGTTGCTGTCCAGGCATGCTCTGTCCCCTTTTCTGCTCCCAGCTCCACAACTTCAGTCAAAAAGATGCCTTCACCTATTGGGTTACTGTGGAGAGCTTGAGTGAACAATATTATTCTGTCACTCTCTCCATGAGGATCTTCTTATATACTCCTCCATGTTAGGCAC
>NC_041384.1:38924851-38944010 GCF_002162155.2 Triticum dicoccoides | reverse complement strand
ATGAATGCACAACAAATTCTTCGTTTGGACGGAATGTGCTGTATATTAGTTTGGCTTGTTGACTGTTTCAGAGACCATGTTCAAGAAAAAGTCTCAGCACTTGTGTTTATCTATCTGTATATTTCAAATTAAGTTGTTGACCTATGGACTAAAAGCCATGTTGGATCTGTTTTCAGTTCTTAAAAGGGCAGCCTGTGCTGGGGGCATGCTGCCGAACAAATGTTGGTGGATCTCACATTACTGATTTCCTGAGGCAGCTCCTCTCTCTTAAATATCCCTATCACGTGTATGTATGAGCACATTTTTCCGAAGTACTTTGTATTATTTGTTTTCCCTAATCCATACCATTTGCATGTCTAACAGTAATCATTTTACATTTGCATAGGGCAAACTTTACATGGGAAAAGGCTGAAGAGCTGAAGAAGGAACATTGTTATATAGCTGCTGATTATATGTCAGAGTTGCAGATATTCAAAGTAAGATATTTGTATCTATTTCTTTGTTCGCTTGTCAATTTTCAGAATTATCAAATTCCTATTTCCGATCTGTTTTTCGTATAGAAAGGACATTCTTTCTACTCCAGTTGCTTATCATTTTCTTAGAATTTCTTTCTAGAAGTATGTTTATAGCAATTATATACATTCTTGCAACACCATGAATTGATCACTTCAGTTTGCAGAATAACAAGGAAGAAGCTGAAGAGAAGACTAGGTACTGGCAGCTACCATGGGTACCCCCACCCAGAGATGAACCGCCATCTGAGGAAGAGCTAGCGAGGAAGGCGGCTTATAAGGAAAAGGCTGGTCAACGTTTGCGAGACATGGCTGCTGCAAAGAGGTCTCAGAAGATAGCAGATCTGGAAGAAAAACTCTCTGGCCTGGAGGATTTGATGGATCACCTTGATGGAGCTGATGAATCGCAAACAACGTCTATTCTGGGTAGATCTGGATACCTTTCCCAGCAGGAAATTAAGTCTGATATTCTGAAAGCAACACAGTCTCTAAGAAAAGCGAAGGGGGAGTCCAATGGCAATGAGGAGAACGCAGATGCTTCAGGAGCTGATAAGTACCCACTTGTATCTGTCCCTGATGACATGTTGACACCAGAGCAGGTATGTGTTTAGTTAAGCTATCGTCTGTGACTTGTTATGTAGTCAACAATGAGATTCCATTAATGTGCTTTTGGGATCATCTTGCACCTTCTTAATGTTAGGATAAACGTAATCTCCCATGGTTAACATTGCTCTGTGTCTGTGTTCCATTTTTGCTCTTATCCAGTTAAAGGAAAAGAAGAAACAGATACTACTTAAAACCACGACAGAGGGCAAGCTGCGCGCCAAGCAGAGGCGTGCCGAGGAGGCAGCATTGAGGGAGAAGCAAGAAGAAGAGAGGCGCACGTAAGTGGCAACATTCTCAGTCTGCAATTTATTACTCCCTCTGTTCACAAATACAAGATGTTCTGGATATTCCAATATGGACTAAATGCGGACTGAAATGAGTGAACAAACACACTAAAATGTGTCTATACATCCGAGTCAGAAAAAAGTTAGAACATCTTATATTTGTGAATGGAAGGAGTATATGGTAAAGTCCTCCTGTATGAAGTCACATGCCATTGTGTCTTGTTGATGAAATAGTTACTACCTTAAAGCCATTTGACATTTTTTTTGTTCTTTCGAGATGTTCCATGTTCATCAAATTTTAAACTGTAGGAGGAAAGTACATTTCTGTATTTTGTAACACATTTTTTTTTACCAATTTTAAAGGAAAAGCTAGTGTTTATCATAATAGCAAACTAGTAACCACATTTAAAAAAAAGACTAAGGGAGAAGAAAGCCCCTAACTTTTCATCTAACTACTAGGTGGGAGACTCAAACCCAGGTGGGGTGAGTCGAACCATGTCATTTTTCTCTAGGAGAGCTCCCCCTAGCAACCACATACCGCTGAGCTCAGAACTGCATTCGCCTAATGCATTAGAAGTTTCTTAAAGCCTTTGTTTCTATAAGAGAACATCACTAGAAAGGCAGAATCTGGGAAGTGGGTGCTGCTATTCACTATGTACTGTCAGTTTTACTTGACAATATGTGGTGTCTTGTGTTAAAGATGCTCTTCCTCCAAATTGGTATGACTTTTCTGCAACCTGTCTTAGAGATCAAAGTTATGGGCTGATAGGTTCTACAACCTGGTTGATACGGATAGGGTACTCCCTAAGCTGTTGTAGTTGTGCTTGAGGTTTTCTATTGTTTCTTCTGTAATATGTTGTCACTCTTAACTACACAGGGAGAACCCAGAGTTATACTTTGATGAGCTCCGTGCCCGATATTTAGAACTTTCTGAGAAAGTCGATCAGAGGAAGCGACAAAAGGTTAACGGCAACAATAATTCATCTGGTGCCGTAGGCCGTGGCGAGCGTCTAAATGCCGCCCAGAAAGAAAGAATGCGGCTGCTCACCACTGCTGCATTTGACCGAGGGAAAGGCGAGGACACTTTTGGAATGAGAGATGAAGATTGGTTGGTCTACAAAAAGATGAGCAAAGAGAATGAGGAAGATGATGATGGGAAAGATGACGATGAATCAGAACTTGCTCGAATCGCATCAAAAATCCAGGTAAGGCCCCACTCTCAAGCTTTCCTCTTCATGATGTCCATTTTCTCATATTTACGTTTCTTTGGTGAAGTAAAAAACACTAAAACTAATTGTATCATAATAACACGACGCTTCCCCGTGCAGGAGGTGGACCCTACATTTGTGAACAAACATGACGCTGTTGAACCAGCTCCAGACCCTCATAAAGTCCGGCCTCTCACCGCAGACGATTTCAAAATCGCCATTGGGATCGAGCGGTTCCGCTGCCCCGAAGTACTATTCCAGCCCGGCATGATAGGAGTCGACCAGGCTGGCATCGATGAGATGGTCAGCATCTCCCTCAGGAGGCTACTGGAGGACGAGTCCGTCAAGGAGCGCCTCTGCCAGTCCATCCTCGTCACAGGTGGCAGCTCCCTGTTCCCCGGGATGATCCCTCGGCTCGAATCCGGGATCCGGCAGTTCCGGCCCTACCTCGCGCCGCTGAAGCTTGTGAGAGCTGCTGACCCCATCCTGGACGCGTGGCGGGGCGCTGCTGCCTTTGCGGCTTCCAGCAACTTTGGGAAGCAGACCTTCACCTTGGCGGATTACAGAGAGCACGGCGAGAGCCTGTTCCATCGCCACAATATTGTCTACACGTTGTAGCAGCGTTCTGCTGGTGTGTTCTCCGCTAACGTATAGAAAAACTGAAAAACTGATGCGTCTTGCTTGTGAACAAAAGTAGTTTTGCTTGTGATCCTGCATCTTGTGAAGATGACATACTTTTAAGTCGGCTTAGAAACATTGATACTGATAACTATTGTTTATTAGACAGTATCTTAATCGATATCCTTAGTCTATGCACTTTATCAAAAGAAATGCATACTCTAATTGTTGTGCTGCCTATAAAGGTTTGGAGCCAGTCCTGAATGATGTGTTTTCCTTTTTGGTTTTGTACCAACGTAATGCTCGTGTTATGGTTGCTATATACTGTGCTGCTGCCCTCCCCAGTAACTTCTAGTCATATATTATTAAATAACGACACACATATTTTCGCCTGATTTTTAAATATGAGGTTCAATTCCAACATATTATATTCTTAAATCCATCGAAAGCTCTATTTAAGTTCAGTCTTTTTCCACTGTTTCACGAAAATATATTATACATTAAATTGGAAAAATATTTGATCATGCCTACATACAATTTTAATTTTTAATATGCAAAACTACAAATCAATTTTCCTAAGTATGACATAAATATAGTTTTAAGGGGTTTTGCATATGAGAAAAGACTACACGTGAAGTTAAAACGAACCCATTACAATGTTTGAATTACTTTAATCTCAATTCAATTAAAATTTGGATTTCAAAACAACTACTATGTTACTACTGTCTCCAAGTAAAATACTTGGAGGCATATTCATAAATAATGGTACACAAAATTTGAAGTTTAACTTGAACATAATAACTTAATGCAATCTAAAAAATCCTTCAAAAGCTCAATTTAAATTAAATTCCTGTACTCTCCCCACTGTTCCAAATAATATTAGACTCTTTTTATTAATATGTTTACTTTAAACTTTGAAAACTGCAATTTACCTTTTTTGTATAATAACATAAATATTGGTTTAGATGTTCTACGTATGAGAAATGACTAGACATGAAGCTCAAATTAATCCACTAAGAATTTATGAATTACCTTTAATCAAAATTTAATTTTACAATTGTAACTAAAACAACTTAAAAAAGGAAAAAATACAGAATAACTTGCATTACAGTTTACATTTTTTTGGAGTAACCTTGATTGGATTTAAATTGAGGGAGAACTAGTACCATTTAGGATTTCCAAAAGAATTTCTATTAATAATGTTTGAATATCTTGAGATGTGACATCCTTGAAGCATATGATTCAACAATCACAATGGACCACATGTGGGACGACTTTGTTAGAAACTTAGAATACATCTTCAATGTTAAATGGGTTAAAAAGATCTAACAAACAAAACCCAAGCACTTTTTAAGGGTCTTCAGTATCTCTAATCAAATAAATGCACTCCATACTTCTTAAATCACATAGCTCAAGAATTTTTTTCTCAAGTATAGTTGTTGTTGTCACAAGGATAAATAAATACAAAAGAAGTAGAATTCACTCTAACAACAACAATAACAACAACACACTACCATTAGCAAGAACAACAACAATAACAACTCTAATGAATGCAATTTGTTCTCGAGGTCAACTTTCTAAGAAGGAGCCTTTTGTTCTAGATTTTTTTTCACAACTACATTATTTTCCAGTAGAACAATCAGTTGTTTGAGACGGAAGAAGAGGTATTCCGGTGGAAGAGAAATAAGAGAACATATTCATTTTCCTCTGTTCAAAATGATATGACTACATGGGGTTCGGTTATTCTAGTGGCTCTATTTTTAATAAGTATATTTTTCATTTCAATTGAAAAGTGGCATGGTGCTCGCCCCTTGCTGGATTTATTCTAGGATTTGACGGCTTTATTATTTCAGCGGTAAGCGACATAACCGTCGGCAGTGAGACATCTATGATGACTTTGTCAGTCTCGAGAACTACTGGCTCAGTCGATCGAAGATGCTCATGGGGTAAAGTATATGTGAGTGCATTATTACGGGTGTGTCTCTTCTGCGTTTCGCATAAAAGTTCATGTTGAAAGTTTACGTTTTGACCTCCCAGACTTGTCAAAAGTTTGCATATATCCCCGCAAAAAAGATTTAAGAGGTATTTGTTTTACTTCAATTGAAAGTTTACGTATCTGACCTCCCAGACTTGTCAAAAGGCCAGCGGGCAGCCCCTCCAATCCTCCTCCCCCTGCCAGCGGGCAGCCGCAGCTGGTCCAACAACTACGGCCCCATCGATCCACCCCTCTACCCGAGGCCGCACCACCGCCCACCAACTCGAACAAGCCCACGTTGAAAATCACGGGAATCTTTTCCCCATATTCTGCCGTAGCTATTTGGGTCCGTTTGAATTTCTGATAGACCTCGGTATCTCCGGATCCATGGTCGTTTCGTGTTGGAAATGATCTTCCCTTTAACCGTGGTAGAGTCAATCAACTGGTTAGTAGGAGTTCATGCTAGATTGGGCTAATGGTGATCAAAGTAGCTGATGATTAGGGGTCAAAGTGTCACTACTTGTTTGGTTTCTATGTCGGTTTAGGTTTGTATTAGAAAGGTTTGGCATACAAGTTTAGTCTATTTATTCCTTGTTGTTCCATTTTGTCTTTCCTTCCACTTGTTGTTTCATTTCTCATTTTCATCCTCCGTTTCTTTTTCTTCCACTTTTATTTGTCATTTATTACTTATTTATGTTTCATATTAGTCTTATTATTTTTATTTACAATTTTTTATTAAAGAGAATACATGGGCAGTTCTCAGAGACATTATTTCACGTTGATGAATATATTCAAACACATGGATGAACGCATTGGCTGAAGAACTTGAATATTTTGTTTCATAGTCATTAAGTATTGTTTCGAGTAACAAAAAAGGGTGGACTGTTTTTTTGCAGGATCTATACAATTGATTGTGTGGTACATATCACTACATGAAGGAAGATGGTTTTGACACTAACATCTATCCAAAACATAAATAAATAATTGTTTTTTTTTTTGCCAAATGGCCAGCCCATTTAGCCCTGCCCCCCTCTTCATGGGCCAGCTCAGGTGTGGTCAGGTCCAAACACACTTGTTGCACTAGTTAATCTTCTTGTTGTCAGTAGTGTTAGTATGCTTGGGCTGAGAGGATGGAGAGAACTCAAACTGGGCTGAGCGCGCGTCCCATCTCGTTCCCTTCTCTTGTCCAGGAGCCCGATCGAGAGAGGAGTCGTGCAGGAAGGAGCCGAGTATATAAGGAAGCATTTTAGGGTTGGCGTGCAGTCCCTTTCCGACCCATCTCCCAGCCGTCCGTCCTCCCTGCCTCGTCTTGTTTCTATCCAAAAAAACAAACTCCAAAGGCGCTGCTGCATCTGGCCTTCTCCACCGCACAGCGCACCGCCACCGCCGGCCGCTGCTCTCTCCGCCCCTGCGTTTGGCTGCTCTCATCCTCCTTTTGCCGAGGGCAGCCTCGGCGGCCGGTGAACGATGCGCTGCCCCCTGCGCATGGATGCTCTCATCGGCCTACAGCCGAGGGCACTCCCGCCGGCCGGTGACCGGCGCGCTGATCTGCCGGCGGCCGACAACGACGCCGGGCGATCGACCTGCTGCTCAGATCCGCTGGTTGCCAACCGCATCGCATGCAGTCCCGTCGCGCCGGCGACGGCTACTCTGCCGTGCGTTTGACCTGGGCGTCCGGCGAGAGCCTCCTTCCCGTCGCCGGTGGCCGGCGGCCGGCAGCAGGTTGGCTCGCCGCTCCGCTCTGCTCTGAAATTTATTACTGGTACCTGCATGCTCTGTTGCTTCCACGGGCAGGCATTTTACTGCGCACCCACCAGCTACCTCTAGCAGAGGCAGCTGAGCCAGTCAGTAGTACAAGAATAGACCGGTGGTGTCACGTCTGACGCGACGCTTTTTACCTCCTCGGTCTCCTTTTTCTCTCTTTCTTTTTGTGTACGTATATAAAAGCCAAGCAGGTACGGAGTAGTAAAAATATTTACGTCACGTAAACAAAAAACACGCGTCGACTGGTGTCGACATGCAGATGGACGGACCGGCTGCGACTAACCCTAAACTTAACCCCGAGACCGACTCCTCCTCCTTTTCCTTCCTGAGATGAGACGAGATGAGAAACATATCAGATCTGGAGGCACCTCTCGTCCCCTACCCGTGGGTGCGAACCCTAGCCCTCCACGCCGTCCGGCAGGCCGGCCGGATCCTTGGTCTGCCGCCCGCGCCGGCCACGTCCGGTCCTCCCCCGGACGCCGTGCGTCCTTGCCTCACTCCCTCCCTCCCTCTGCTCTCCACGAACGCGCCGGCCCTTTCGTCCATCCATTCTTGCAACTGGCCACGCGCTGCATCTCTTTCTCCGGCCGGCCTTGCCTCGCCTCGCCTCGCCTCGTTGATTATCAAAATTTATGTTTCAATCGATCGTTTCAAGGTTTTCTTGTATCCCCTTGCCTGGATTTCTCTTTTATTTGTTGTTAATTAATCTGACCGTATGCTTCTTCTTTGTCTTCATGCAGGCAGGAGGGTTGATCCATCATATCATACCATGTTCATGTGATTTCGAGGGTATGATCATCTTGCATGAGATCCCGCAAGGAAGAAGAACGAGTCCATGATGAAGACAAACGGACGTAGACGAACGGGTCCTCACAAACGCGACGTTACCGGAACCAACCCGAAGAAGCAAACACTGGAAAGAAGCACACAATATAGTAAACAACCAACACATGAACATGGTATGATATGCTGTATGCGGTATGCGATGCATATGCATGATTTGATAAGGAATGATGGAACCTGGCCTTAACTTGGAAATCCAAGTGTGCCACTGGGAAGGTGAGATGAAATCGCTTGAAAACGATATAAAGATCACCGGAATCGGAGTTACGGTTTGGAAATGGCAAGCAATTCAAATATGGCACCGATCTGCGATATACAGCAAGTAGCCATCTAAATGCATGAAAAAGAACATGCTACAGCACACAAACATGGCAACAAAATATATGACAGGGATCCATTCATGATGCTTAACAAAATATGAACACTGAGCTACGGCTAATTCATCTATTGACAGGTTCAAACAAGCATGGCAAAAAACTATATGCTACGGGACCTGAAGATGGCAAAGTAAAGCATGGCATGGAGCTACTCAAAGAGCTTAACAAAAGTCCTTTAGTGACCTTGAGCCAAAAGGGATCAGAAAATACATTTGCAAGCATGTGAACATGGCAAAAACATAATCAGATCACAGACTTAGTGAAAATTGAAGCATGCTGAAACAGATATCAAGTAGACATGTTTATGAGCTCGATACACTCATTATAGAGCAAGTCATGATAATCCAAGCATATACCCATCAAGAATACACAAAATTCAAGCTAGACATGGTAAGAACAATAACATAGCATGCACGGATCAACTACAACATCCTTGGCAAAATCTCTAACAAGTAGACAATCTGCCCAGATTCACGCAATGATAAAAGTAGAGCTCGATTGACTCAAGCTAGGGTGCTTCATAATTGCAAACAAAGACATGAATGGATAGAGCACTACAAGATTAACAAAACATCCTTACTGATCATCCTCAAAAGAGGCACGGATCACTAGGAAACAACATGAACATATGGCAATATGAGATAAACAGGTCAAGAACTTAGTGGAATGTTAAGTCCCTGAAATCAGCATTACCAAGTGCCTCACTTTGCAAGCTTGTGCTAGTCACCACACACATCACAAAAATACATGGGTTGCACCTCTAGATAGATGGCAAAACATATAACAAAACACATGTAGAGCTCATGGGCATATCATGCACACAATAATCATGGCAAAAATGACAAATAGCTATTTGGTGCAGCCGATCTGACAATTAACTTAAATAGCACTCTTCTAACAGCATTTCGGGCATCAAGATGAACTCAAATGAAAATGATGCAATGAGATGAAATGATGTGCTCTCTGAGACGAACATTTTGATATGCTATATGCGCGAAATGGAGTTACGGATGCAAAGTTATGACATGATAAAGATGGGCATATGAAACTTAGTGAAATTTTACCCCGCGGGAAAAGTCAACGTGGGATGATGTGGTGCGGGACGGCGCGGATCCGGGACGGAGGACGCCGTTTGGTTCGTCTCCCGGTGGATCTCATCCACCGGGGCAGATCTGGCCGGGACGGGCTCCGGCGAGCTCGAACGCCGACGACGAAGGGGAGGCGGCGCGGGAGGCCGTAGGTGGCCGGATGGCGGCGGAGATGGCGGGCGGCGACCGGGCGAAGGCGGCGGCGCACACGGCGGGGCCGGCGACGCGCGGCGGCGGTGCATGACGAGACAGGCGGCGGGAGGCGGCAGAGATGGCGGCGACCGGGCGGCAGCGCCGGTGGCGAAGAGCCGCGGCAGGGCGGAGCTGCAATGGCGCGGCGGCGGAGGTACGCGCCAGCGAGAGGCGAGGCGGCGGGTGCGGGCACACGCCTGCGGGCAGCGGCGGCGGCGACCGGGCCCGCGCGGGCCGGATCTGGGCCCCGCGGGCCGCGCGGTGGAGAGGGAGGCGGCCGGTTGAGGTGGCGCTTGCCGATTGGCGCGGGAGGCGGCGGTGGGTGACGTGGCACAGCGCCATTGGGCGGGAGGACGTGGCCGGCGGGGCGGACATTGTCCGGCGCGGTGAGGACGCGTCCGGCGGCGCGAGGGAAGGAATTTTTAGGGTTTCGTCCGCGAATTTGGAAGGGTTGCACATATTTATAGGTAGAGGGAGCTACGATTGTCCAAATGAGGTGCGCTTTTCGGCCACGCGATCGTGATCGAACGCTCTAGATGATGGAGAGGGTTTTAGTGGGTTTTGGGCAAAATTGGAGGGGTGTTGGGCTGCAACACACACGAGGCTTTTTCGGTCCCTCGGTTAACCGTTGGAGCATCAAACGATGTCCAAATGGTACGAAACTTGACAGGCGGTCTACCGGTAGTAAACCAAGGCTTCTTGGCAAGTCTCGATCCAATCCAGAAATGTTTAATCCCCACACACGATAAGAAGGTAGAAATGACCACCGGAGGAGAACGGAGCGCCGGAATGCAAAATGGACAGCGGGGAAAATGCTCGGATGCATGAGACGAACACGTATGCAAATGAAATGCACATGATGACATGATATGAAATGCATGACACGCAAGAAATGACAAAGCAACAACAGCGAATAACTGGACGACACCTGGCACATCGGTCTCGGGGCGTTACAACACTCCACCACTATGAGAGGATCTCGTCCCGAGATCTAGAATGGCACCGGGGGGACAACGGAAAAGAAAGAGAAGAGGTAAAACTAAGTTGCTTCTTTGACAAACGAGTGAAACCAAAGAACCTTGAGAAGGTTGCACAAAATGAAAGAAAGAAAGCAACGGAGAAGAACAAAGTTGAAAACACTCCGTTAAGAAAGAGTAATAAGAAAGAACCGATTCGGGTGGCACTTCGGATGAGAAGAGATGAAGACTTGATAAAATGAGAGAACTTGAGCAAAAGGGACACAACACTCTAGTTAAGAAGATAAGCATGAAAAGAACATGATCTCGACAAAGCGAGAAGATGGGTTGAGGAGAGCAACATCACAATGCCTTCGGAACGGAGGAATAGAAGATAGATAATTGAAATAGGAGAAATGAGGATAAAATGCCAACTTCTGCCAAAAAGAGCTTGAGAAGGCATGCTAAGGAGAAGGGTCGAACGGAGTTGTTGAAAAAAAACCTCCAACGAAAAGAATAAGGTTGATATGGTCTTATGGAATACATCTCAAATTATGAGGTGACAACCTGCCACTCACGGGAAAAGAATTGGATTGATATGAACGAGGAGACGAGAAACTTATTTCACCGGGAGGATAAATGAAGAACTTGGGTCATTTATAAGCACCATAACTAGCAACAATCCTTAGGGAAGGCTATAGGTGAAACATGACACAAGATAACTCCAACTAAGAGGTTGGTGGATTTAAAATACCTCATTCTTAACAACATGTGAATCATGAAACATGAACTCAAATTATCAAGAATGACATAATACCACCTCCAATGATACGGAAGAAAGAATTGCACTCCGGATAGCAAGATGAAGAATGCTTGAGCTCCTTAGAAAAGAATCTCGATGAAAACTTCGAGAAGGAATTAAATCCTTGATGAATCCATCATGTAGAACCTTCATGAAGAACTCCGGTAATAAAAGAATGATCCAAAATAATTGAATGATGAAAAGAATAAGATTTAAGCCTCGCAATGATTTAGATAGAGAACTCCGTGATAATATAATTGAAAGAGGTTGGAACTCCGGGCAAAAAGAGAAGATGAAACAAATGAAACCGAGAGTTTGAAGGGCCTCCGGAATAAGAATTAATCATTTGGATGAAACAAGAATAAGAATTACATTATGCTTATCCTTCACCAATTAAATTGATGACAATCAATGGATTTGGCATACTACTTATTCTCATAGAAAGGATTAAAATAGATAATGCGCAAACTTGAAGAGGCCTTCGATGATCCACCGGTAGGATTTGAAGGAACGGAAGTATGGTAACGTAAGAAGAGGAATCTTGAAGAAACCACAGTAAGAATTGAAAAAGAACGAATAAAACATGAAGAAACACCGGGAAGGATTAGCAAATAAACGAAGATGCTTGAGAGAATTTAGTGTTGGGGAACGTAGCAGAAATTCAAAATTTCCTACGTGTCACCAAGATCTATCTATGGAGAGACTAGCAACGAGGGGAGGGAGAGTGCTTCTACATACCCTTGTAGATCGCTAAGCGGAAGCGTTCAAGTGAACGGGGTTGATGGAGTCGTACTCGTCGTGATCCAAATCACCGATGACCAAGTGCCGAATGGATGGCACCTCCGCGTTCAACACACGTACAGCCCGGTGACGTCTCCCATGCCTTGATCCAGCAAGGAGAGAGGGAGAGGTTGAGGAAGACTCCATCCAGCAGCAGCACAACGGCGTCGTGGTGATGGAGGAGCGTGGCAATCCTGCAGGGCTTCGCCAAGCACCACGGGAGAGGAGAAGGACTTGGGAGAGGGGAGGGCTGCACCAAAGGCAAAGGTATGGCTGCCCTCCCTCCCCCCCACTATATATATGGCCAAGGGAGAGGGGGAGGGCACAGCCTTGCCCCTTCCTCCAAGGAAGGGTGCGGCCAAGGGGGGGGAGAAGTCCATCCTCCCCAAGGCACCTCGGAGGTGCCTTCCCCCTTTAGGACTCTCCCCTCCTCTTGTCCCTTTGGCGCATGGGCCTCTAGGGGCTGGTGCCCTTGGCCCATGTAGGCCAAGGCACACCCCCTACAGCCCATGTGGCCCCCCGGGGCAGGTGGCCCCACCCGGTGGACCCCCGGGACCCTTCCGGTGGTCCCGGTACAATACCGGTGACCCCGAAACTTGTCCGGTGACCAAAACAGGACTTCCTATATATAAATCTTTACCTCCGGACCATTCCGGAACTCCTAGTGACATCCGGGATCTCATCTGGGACTCCGAACAACATTCGGTAACCACATACAAACTTCCTTTATAACCCTAGCGTCATCGAACCTTAAGTGTGTAGACCCTACGGGTTCGGGAGACATGCAGACATGACCGAGACGTTCTCCGGTCAATAACCAGCAGCGGGATCTGAATACCCATGTTGGCTCCCACATGTTCCACGATGATCTCATCGGATGAACCACGATGTCAAGGACTTAATCAATCCCGTATACAATTCCCTTTGTCTAGCGGTACGATACTTGCCCGAGATTCGATCGTCGGTATCCCGATACCTTGTTCAATCTCGTTACCGGCAAGTCTCTTTACTCGTTCCGTAACACATCATCCCGTGATCAACTCCTTGATCACATTGTGCACATTATGATGATGTCCTACCGAGTGGGCCCAGAGATACCTGTCCGTTTACACGGAGTGACAAATCCCAGTCTCGATTCGTGCCAACCCAGCAGACACTTTCGGAGATACCTGTAGTGTACCTTTATAGCCACTCAGTTACGTTGTGACGTTTGGCACACCCAAAGCACTCCTACGGTATCCGGGAGTTGCACAATCTCATGGTCTAAGGAAATGATACTTGACATTAGAAAAGCTTTAGCATACGAACTACACGATCTTGTGCTATGCTTAGGATTGGGTCTTGTCCATCACATCATTCTCCTAATGATGTGATCCCGTTATCAATGACATCCAATGTCCATGGTCAGGAAACCGTAACCATCTATTGATTAACGAGCTAGTCAACTAGAGGCTTACTAGGGACATGGTGTTGCCTATGTATCCACACATGTATCTGAGTTTCCTATCAATACAATTATAGCATGGATAATAAACGATTATCATGAACAAGGAAATATAATAATAACTAATTTATTATTGCCTCTAGGGCATATTTCCAACATTTAGATCCATGAGAACGAAGAGATCACGAACTGATTATAGATCACTTGGACGATGCACCGGTAAGATTTAGAGAAAGAGAGCTGAAAGGTGAGAATGAACAAATCTTAGATGATGGACTCCGGATAACAAACTGAGAAGACTCTTGAATTTCTCCGGATAAGTGAAAATAGTTCTCACGATCAAAACAATTACGAGAGGAAGGCAACAATCTCGAATGAAGAATCTTGAAGAGAATGGAGCAAGGCTGAAAGAAGAATCTTCTTCGGTCTTCCAAACTGAGAATGCCGACGAGAAATACCACCAAATTGTAGAGATACTTCGGGATGAAAATTAGAAAGGTTGAACCAACGATGAGAAGAAAAGAAAGATCTTGGAGAAAGGCATTTGACTGATGATAAATCATTCTTACGTCAAACTTTAGAAAAGAATTTGAGAATAACTCCGGAAAGATTAGAAGAGTTAGGTAAGATCCTGGAAAAAGACCTGTGGGTTAGGGCCCACTCAAAAGAACACCGTTGAAAAGATTTAAAAGAGAGATTGCATCGGTTGAATTAAAAGGCTTGAATGAGATAACATCCTTGAAAGACCTTGAACGACTGCAGAGTGGAAACAAAATCTTCTGAGCTATCTTCGTCACTCCGGAACAAATGAATAGCGAGAAGTGAAAGATTATGAGGTGCACCGGCATGAGAAGGTATTTGCAACGAGGAAAGGATATAATTGGCAAAGATTGAATTGAATTCATCGGATAAAAGAGAACGAAGAATGATGAACTAGAAGCTCCGTTAGCATCTTCCTGAGAATCACCGGATAAGAACATTGACGGAAAAGAATGGAGAGACTTCACATCAATAAGCTGGACACTCGATCAAGAAATCTGAATCCTTGAAGAAAAAGGGTGGGAGGGCGGGAAAACAAAGACAACTTGAAGACAGATGAAACAAACAACGTTGATGAAAAACTGAGATTGGATCTTGCGGATGTTGAAATGATCGGATCCACTAGAAGAGAAGCACACCGGTTGAAAAGGATTGACATGACAAACTCGATGATCGAGAAGGATTAGTATTCACATAGGAATATGAGAACACCATTTGGGGGAAGGTATGGAATCAACATTTGACATTGAAGCAACTCGAATACCACAGCTCAAAAACAAAACAAAGGATTGGCTTGCAGAATAAGCCGGAACAAACATATGATAGAGATTTCGTCCGAAGTTTTCGTGGTGGGGCCTACACGGGCTCGATCGTACAGTACCATCATGTACAAGGTAGTGCACATGACATACGAAGCGTCCCCGAGTCGGCATAGCCAAGGACTCTTTAAGGCACAACGAGACCACTTTAAAACCAACCGTGAATAGGCGGACCACTAGACGTCAAACCCCAATTTCATATCATACATCTATCGGAAAGATATCCTAAGAGCTACTTGAATTCCCACTAATAAACTCCCAAAATTCTCCGGTTATGCAATCAGGTGTTGGGGATACAGGGGAAGCATAATATCTTACCCAAAACTAGCAAATCCTACATCCAGCTGTATCCATCCTTCAACACATAACCAAGAAACCTTCGGAAATCATCTACCTCAACCTTCGAAAAGCATCCTTTATACAAGTTATGGCAATACTCCCGAATTCCTGCCCCAGTACTAGGTGGCATCGAGGTTATCTCACCAACGAACTGCATAAAAGAGATTTTCGATGTCGGCGTACTAAACTCAGGTATTCCAGAACTGCAACGATAAAATTGTGACGACAACACCTCGGAGCACAACTCCCCGGATACTGCCACAACCCCTAAATGACAGGAGGCACCAAGAACAATGTTCTCGTCACAAATCCATCGGAACGATTCTAAGATACCCGCGTGATCCTAAATTTTTTTTGTGAAGTTTGAGAAGAGAAGAGTCAAACTCTACGTCAGGATGCCTTACCAGAGCGATGAGGAGACTGGGAAGTAAAAAGAATTCCTAAACTCTCCAATATATAATTCCTAAATGACTCAAAACATTTTTTTCTAGACACAACTCGGCTGCTAAAAACGATCAATCAGTGGGGGATCCTAAGGTCGGGGAAGGCTCTGATTACCAACTTGTAACGCCGTCGATGCGGCTATATCTCCCACGTGTCGAAGCACGACTTAGAGGCATAACCGCATTGAAAGCAATGTCACAAGTGATGTAATCTTCACACAACCCAAGTAATACAATAGGGGAAAAAGATACATAGTTGGCTTACAATCGCCACTTGACACAATTACATGAATAAAGCATTACATCATCCAAATACAATCAAGGTCCGACTACGGAACCAAAATAAAAGAAGAACCCCAAATGCGACACGGTCCCTGATCGACCCCAACTGGACTCCACTACTGATCAACTAGAACGAAACAACACAAAGGACAAGATCTTCATCGAGCTCCTCCTGAGCTTGGTTGCGTCATCTGCATGGACTCATCGGCACCTGCAAGCTGGTTTTGGAAGTATCTATGAGCCACGGGGACTCAGCAATCTCGCACCCTCGCGATCAAGACTATTTAAGCTTAAGGGTAAGGTAAAGGTATGATGTGAAACTGCAGCAAGCGACTAGCATATATGGTGGCTAACATACGCAAATGAGAGCGAGAAGAGAAGGCAAAGCGCGATCGAGAAACTATGATCAAGAAGTGATCCTAGAATAACCTATGTCAAGCATAACTCCAACACCGTGTTCACTTCCCGGACTCCGCCGGAAAGAGACCATCACGGTAACACACGCGGTTGGTGTATTTTAATTAAGGTCAACTTCAGGTTTTCTACAACTGGACATTAACAAATTCCCATTTGCCCATAACCGCGGGCATGGCTTTCGAAAGTTCAAATCCCTGCAGGGGTGTCCCAACTTAGCCCATCACAAGCTCTCACGGTCAACGAAGGATATTCCTTCTAGTGGGAAGACCCGATCAGACTCGGAATCCCGGTTACAAGACATTTTGACAAGGTAAAACTAAACCAGCAACACCGCCCGAATGTGCCGACAAATCCCGATAGGAGCTGCACATATCTCTTTCTCAGGGCACACCGGATTGTCTAAACTTCCGGTAGGTCAGCCCAGAGTTGCCCCTGGTGGCCACCGGCGGCTGACAAGTTGGACCAACACTCAGAGGAGCACTGGCCCGGGGGTTTAAAATAATGATGACCCTTGGGCGCATGACCCCCAAGGGAAAAGAAAAGGCTGGGTGGCGAATGGCAAAACCAATGTTGGGCATTGCTGGAAGAGTTTTACTCAAGGCGAAGTGTCAAGGGGTTCCCATTATTACCCAACCGCGTAAGGAACGCAAAATCCGGGAACATAACACCGATATGACGGAAACTAGGGCGGCAAGAGTGGAACAAAACACCAGGCATAAGGTCGAGCCTTCCACCCTTGACCAAGTATATAGGTGCATTAATTAAATAAGATATATAGTGATATCCCAACAAGTAAACATGTTCCAACAAGGAACAACATCTCCATGTTCCAACAAGGTACAAACTTCAATCTTCACCTGCAACTAACAATGCTATAAGAGGGGCTGAGCAAAGCGGTAACATAGCCAAACAACGGTTTGCTAGGACAAGGTGGGTTAGAGGCTTGGTTCAACAATATGGGAGGCATGATAAGCAAGTGGTAGGTATCGCAGCATAGGCATAGCAAAAGAGCGAGCAACTAGCAAGCAAAGATAGAAGTGATTTCGAGGGTATGATCATCTTGCCTGAGATCCCGCAAGGAAGAAGAACGAGTCCATGATGAAGACAAACGGACGTAGACGAACGGGTCCTCACAAACGCGACGTTACCGGAACCAACCCGAAGAAGCAAACACCGGAAAGAAGCACACAACATAGTAAACAACCAACACATGAACATGGTATGATATGCGGGATGCGGTATGCGATGCATATGCATGATTTGACAAGGAATGATGGAACCTGGCCTTAACTTGGAAATCCAAGTGTGCCACTGGGAAGGTGAGATGAAATCGCTTGAAAACGATATAAAGATCACCGGAATTGGAGTTATGGTTTGGAAATGGCAAGCAATTCAAATATGGCACCGATCTGCGATATACAGCAAGTAGCCATCTAAATGCATGAAGAAGAACATGCTACAGCACACAAACATGGCAACAAAATACATGACAGGGATCCATTCATGATGCTTAACAAAATATGAACACTGAGCTACGGCTAATTCAGCCATTGACAGGTTCAAACAAGCATGGCAAAAATGCATTCGGTAAACAGATTTCAGACTTAGTGAAATTAACACTTGTCTGGAATTTCAGATCAGGTAGCACACTTTGGAGCAAGAAAACTACATGCTACAAGACCTGAAGATGGAAAGTAAAGCATGGCATGGAGCTACTCAAAGAGCTTAACAAAAGTCCCTTAGTGACCTTGAGCCAAAAGGGATCAGAAAATACATTTGCAAGCATGTGAACATGGGAAAAACATAATCAGATCACAGACTTAGTGAAAATTGAAGCATGCTGAAACAGATATCAAGTAGGCATGTTTACGAGCTCAATACACTCACTACAGAGCAAGTCATGATAATCCAAGCATACACCCATCAAGAATACACAAAATTCAAGCTAGACATGGCAAGAACAATAACATAGCATGCACGGATCAACTACAACATCCTTGGCAAAATCGCTAACAAGTAGACAATCTGCCCAGATTCACGCAATGACAAAAGTAGAGCTCGATTGACTCAAGCTAGGGTGCTCCATAATTGCAAACAAAGACATGGATGGATAGAGCACTACAAGATTAACAAAACATCCTTACTGATCATCCTCAAAAGAGGCATGAATCACTAGGAAACAACATGAACATATGGCAATATGAGATAAACAGGTCAAGCACTTAGTGGAATGTTAAGTTCCTGAAATCAGCATTACCAAGTGCCTCACTTTGCAAGCTTGTTCTAGTCACCACACACATCACAAAAATACATGGGTTGCACCTCTAGATAGATGGCAAAACATATAACAAAACACATGTAGAGCTCATGGGCATATCATGCACACAATAATCATGGCAAAAATGACAAATAGCTATTTGGTGCAGCCGATCTGACAATTAACTCAAATAGCACTCTTCTAACAGCATTTCGGGCATCAAGATGGACTCAAATGAAAATGATGCAATGATATGAAATGGTGTGCTCTCTGAGACGAACATTTTGATATGCTATATGCGCGAAACAGAGTTACGGATGCAAAGTTACGACACGATAAAGATCGGCATATGAAACTTAGTGAAATTTTACCCCGCGGGAAAAGTCAACGTGGGATGATGTGGTGTGGGCCGGCGTGGATCCGGGACGGAGGACGCCGTTTGGTTCGTCTCCCGGTGGATCTCATCCACCGGGGCAGATCTGGCCGGGACGGGCTCCGGCGAGCTCGAACTCCGGCGATGAAGGGGAGGCCGCGCGGGAGGCCGTAGGTGGCCGGACGGCGGCGGGGATGGCGGGCGGCGCACACGGCGGGGCCGGCGACGCATGGCGGCGGTG
>NC_041384.1:38919126-38924426 GCF_002162155.2 Triticum dicoccoides | reverse complement strand
GGCGGCGGCGGCGGCGATCGGGCCCGCGCGGGCCGGATCTGGGCCCCGCTGGCCGCGCGGTGGAGAGGGAGGCGGCCGGTTGAGGTGGCGCTCGCCGATTGGCGCGGGAGGCGGCGGTGGGTGACGTGGCACAGCGCCATTGGGCGGGAGGACGTGGCCGGCGGGGCGGACATTGTCCGGCGCGGTGAGGACGCGTCCGGTGGCGCGAGGGAAGGAATTTTTAGGGTTTCGTCCGCGAATTTGGAAGGGTTGCACATATTTATAGGTAGAGGGAGTTAGGAGAGTCCAAATGAGGTGCGGTTTTCGGCCACGCGATCGTGATCGAACGCTCTAGATGATGGAGAGGGTTTTGGTGGGTTTTGGGCCAAATTGGAGGGGTGTTGGGCTGCAACACACATGAGGCCTTTTCGGTCCCTCGGTTAACCGTTGGAGCATCAAACGAAGTCCAAATGGTACGAAACTTGATATGCGGTCTACCGGTAGTAAACCAAGGCCGCTTGGCAAGTCTCGGTCCAATCCGGAAATGTTTAATCCCCACACACGATAAGAAGGTAGAAATGACCACCGGATGAAAACGGAGCGCCGGAATGCAAAACGGACAATGGGGAAAATGCTCGGATGCATGAGACGAACACGATTGTAAATGAAATGCACATGATGACATGATATGCAATGCATGACACGCAAGCAATGACAAAGCAACAACAGCGAATAACTGGACGACACCTGGCACATCAGTCTCGGGGCGTTACAACACTCCACCACTACGAGAGGATCTCGTCCCGAGATCTAGAATGGCACCGGAGGGACAACAGAAAAGAAAGAGAAGAGGTAAAACTAAGTTGCTTCTTTGACAAACGAGTGAAACCAAAGAACCTTGAGAAGGTTGCACAAAATGAAAGAAAGAAAGCAACGGAGAAGAACAAAGTTGAAAACACTCCGTTAAGAAAGAGGAATAAGAAAGAACCGATTCGGGTGGCACTTCGGATGAGAAGAGATGAAGACTTGATAAAATGAGAGAACTTGAGCAAAAGGGACACAACACTCCGGTTAAGAAGATAAGCATGAAAAGAACATGATCTCGACAAAGCGAGAAGATGGGTTGAGGAGAGCAACATCACAATGCCTTTGGAACGGAGGAATAGAAGATAGATAATTGAAATAGGAGAAATGAGGATAAAATGCCAACTTCTGCCAAATCCTACATCCAGCTGTATCCATCCTTCAACACATAACCAAGAAACCTTCGGAAATCATCTACCTCAACCTTCGAAAAGCATCCGTTAAACAAGTTATGGCAATACTCCCGAAATCCTGCCCCAGTACTAGGTGGCATCGAGGTTATCTCACCAACGAACTGCATAAAAGAGATTTTCGATGTCGGCGTACTAAACTCAGGTATTCCAGAACTGCAACGATAAAATTGTGACGACAACACCTCGGAGCACAACTCCCCGGGACACTGCCACAACCCCTAAATGACAGGAGGCACCAAGAACAATGTTCTCGTCACAAATCCATCGGAACGATTCTAAGATACCCGCGTGATCCTAAATTTTTTTTGTGAAGTTTGACAAGAGAAGAGTCAAACTCTACGTCAGGATGCCTTACCAGAGCGATGAGGAGACTGGGAAGTAAAAAGAATTCCTAAACTCTCCGATATATAATTCCTAAATGACTCAAAACATTTTTTTCTAGACACAACTCGGCTGCTAAAAACGATCAATCTGTGGGGGCTCCTAAGGTCGGGGAAGGCTCTGATTACCAACTTGTAACATCCTCGATGCGGCTATATCTCCCACGTGTCGAAGCACGACTTAGAGGCATAACCGCATTGAAAGCAATGTCACAAGTGAGGTAATCTTCACACAACCCAAGTAATACAATAGGGGAAAAAGATACATAGTTGGCTTACAATCGCCACTTCACACAATTACATGAATAAAGCATTACATCATCCAAATACAATCAAGGTCCGACTACGGAACCAAAATAAAAGAAGAACCCCAAATGCGACACGGTCCCTGATCGACCCCAACTGGACTCCACTACTGATCAACTAGAACAAAACAACACAAAGGACAAGATCTTCATCGAGCTCCTCCTGAGCTTGGTTGCGTCATCTGCATGGACTCATCGGCACCTGCAAGCTGGTTTTGGAAGTATCTATGAGCCACGGGGACTCAGCAATCTCGCACCCTCGCGATCAAGACTATTTAAGCTTAAGGGTAAGGTAAAGGTATGATGTGGAACTGCAGCAAGCGACTAGCATATATGGTGGCTAACATACGCAAATGAGAGCGAGAAGAGAAGGCAAAGCGCGATCGAGAAACTATGATCAAGAAGTGATCCTAGAACAACCTACGTCAAGCATAACTCCAACACCGTGTTCACTTCCCGGACTCCGCCGGAAAGAGACCATCACGGTAACACACGCGGTTGGTGTATTTTAGTTAAGGTCAACTTCAGGTTTTCTACAACTGGACATTAACAAATTCCCATTTGCCCATAACCGCGGGCATGGCTTTCGAAAGTTCAAATCCCTGCAGGGGTGTCCCAACTTAGCCCATCACAAGCTCTCACGGTCAACGAAGGATATTCCTTCTAGTGGGAAGACCCGATCAGACTCGGAATCCCGGTTACAAGACATTTTGACAAGGTAAAACTAAACCAGCAACACCGCCCGAATGTGCCGACAAATCCCGATAGGAGCTGCACATATCTCTTTCTCAGGGCACACCGGATTGTCTAAACTTCCGGTAGGTCAGCCCAGAGTTGCCCCTGGTGGCCACCGGCGGCTGACAAGTTGGACCAACACTCAGAGGAGCACTGGCCCGGGGGTTTAAAATAATGATGACCCTTGGGTGCGTGACCCCCAAGGGAAAAGAAAAGGCTGGGTGGCGAATGGTAAAACCAATGTTGGGCATTGCTGGAAGAGTTTTACTCAAGGCGAAGTGTCAAGGGGTTCCCATTATTACCCAACCGCGTAAGGAACGCAAAATCCGGGAACATAACACCGATATGACGGAAACTAGGGCGGCAAGAGTGGAACAAAACACCAGGCATAAGGTCGAGCCTTCCACCCTTGACCAAGTATATAGGTGCATTAATTAAATAAGATATATAGTGATATCCCAACAAGTAAACATGTTCCAACAAGGAACAACATCTCCATGTTCCAACAAGGTACAAACTTCAATCTTCACCTGCAACTAACAATGCTATAAGAGGGGCTGAGCAAAGCGGTAACATAGCCAAACAACGGTTTGCTAGGACAAGGTGGGTTAGAGGCTTGGTTCAACAATATGGGAGACATGATAAGCAAGTGGTAGGTATCACAGCATAGGCATAGCAAAAGAGCGAGCAACTAGCAAGCAAAGATAGAAGTGATTTCGAGGGTATGATCATCTTGCCTGAGATCCCGCAAGGAAGAAGAACGAGTCCATGATGAAGACAAACGGACGTAGACGAACGGGTCCTCACAAACGCGACGTTACCGAAACCAATCCGAAGAAGCAAACACCGGAAAGAAGCACACAACATAGTAAACAACCAACACATGAACATGGTATGATATGCGGGATGCGGTATGCGATGCATATGCATGATTTGACAAGGAATGATGGAACCTGGCCTTAACTTGGAAATCCAAGTGTGCCACTGGGAAGGTGAGATGAAATCACTTGAAAACGATATAAAGATCACTGGAATTGGAGTTATGGTTTGGAAATGGCAAGCAATTCAAATATGGCACCGATCTGCGATATACAACAAGTAGCCATCTAAATGCATGAAGAAGAACATGCTACAGCACACAAACATGGCAACAAAATACATGACAGGGATCCATTCATGATGCTTAACAAAATATGAACACTGAGCTACGGCTAATTCAGCCATTGACAGGTTCAAACAAGCATGGCAAAAATGCATTCGGTAAACAGATTTCAGACTTAGTGAAATTAACACTTGTCTGGAATTTCAGATCAGGTAGCACACTTTGGAGCAAGAAAACTACATGCTACAGGACCTGAAGATGGAAAGTAAAGCATGGCATGGAGCTACTCAAAGAGCTTAACAAAAGTCCCTTAGTGACCTTGAGCCAAAAGGGATCAGAAAATACATTTGCAAGCATGTGAACATGGGAAAAACATAATCAGATCACAGACTTAGTGAAAATTGAAGCATGCTGAAACAGATATCAAGTAGGCATGTTTACGAGCTCAATACACTCACTACAGAGCAAGTCATGATAATCCAAGCATACACCCATCAAGAATACACAAAATTCAAGCTAGACATGGCAAGAACAAGAACATAGCATGCACGGATCAACTACAACATCCTGGGCAAAGTCGCTAACAAGTAGACAATCTGCCCAGATTCACGCAATGACAAAAGTAGAGCTCGATTGACTCAAGCTAGGGTGCTCCATAATTGCAAACAAAGACATGGATGGATAGAGCACTACAAGATTAACAAAACATCCTTACTGATCATCCTCAAAAGAGGCATGAATCACTAGGAAACAACATGAACATATGGCAATATGAGATAAACAGGTCAAGCACTTAGTGAAATGTTAAGTTCCTGAAATCAGCATTACCAAGTGCCTCACTTTGCAAGCTTGTGCTAGTCACCACACACATCACAAAAATACATGGGTTGCACCTCTAGATAGATGGCAAAACATATAACAAAACACATGTAGAGCTCATGGGCATATCATGCACACAATAATCATGGCAAAAATGACAAATAGCTATTTGGTGCAGCCGATCTGACAATTAACTCAAATAGCACTCTTCTAACAGCATTTCGGGCATCAAGATGGACTCAAATGAAAATGATGCAATGAGATAAAATGATGTGCTCTCTGAGACGAACATTTTGATATGCTATATGCGCGAAACAGAGTTATGGATGCAAAGTTACGACACGATAAAGATCGGCATATGAAACTTAGTGAAATTTTACCCCGCGGGAAAAGTCAACGTGGGATGATGTGGTGTGAGACGGCGTGGATCCGGGACGGAGGACGCCGTTTGGTTCGTCTCCCGGTGGATCTCATCCACCGGGGCAGATCTAGCCGGGACGGGCTCCGGCGAGCTCAAACGCCGGCGATGAAGGGGAGGCGGCGCGGGAGGCCGTAGGTGGCCGGACGGCGGCGGAGATGGCGGGCGGAGACCGGGCGAAGGCGGCGGCGCACACGGCGGGGCCGGCTACGCATGCGGCGGCGCATGACGAGATGGGCGGCGGGAGGCGGCAGAGATGGCGGTGACCGGGCGGCAGCGCCGGTG
>NC_041384.1:38881648-38918554 GCF_002162155.2 Triticum dicoccoides | reverse complement strand
GGCCCGCGCGGGCCGGATCTGGGCCCCGCTGGCCGCGCGGTGGAGAGGGAGGCGGCCGGTTGAGGTGGCGCTCGCCGATTGTAGCGGGAGGCGGCGGCGGGTGACGTGGCACAGCGCCATTGGGCGGGAGGACGTGGCCGGCGGGGCGGACATTGTCCGGCGCGGTGAGGACGCGTCCGGTGGCGCGAGGGAAGGAATTTTTAGGGTTTCGTCCGCGAATTTGGAAGGGTTGCACATATTTATAGGTAGAGGGAGCTAGGAGAGTCCAAATGAGGTGCGGTTTTCGGCCACGCGATCGTGATCGAATGCTCTAGATGATGGAGAGGGTTTTGGTGGGTTTTGGGCCAAATTGGAGGGGTGTTGGGCTGCAACACACATGAGGCCTTTTCGGTCCCTCGGTTAACCGTTGGAGCATCAAACGAAGTCCAAATGGTACGAAACTTGATATGCGGTCTACCGGTAGTAAACCAAGGCCGCTTGGCAAGTCTCGGTCCAATCCGGAAATGTTTAATCCCCACACACGATAAGAAGGTAGAAATGACCACCGGATGAGAACGGAGCGCCGGAATGCAAAACGGACAATGGGGAAAATGCTCGGATGCATGAGACGAACACGTATGCAAATGAAATGCATATGATGACATGATATGCAATGCATGACATGCAAGCAATGACAAAGCAACAACAACGAATAACTGGACGACACCTGGCACATCAGTCTCGGGGCGTTACAACACTCCACCACTACGAGAGGATCTCGTCCCGAGATCTAGAATGGCACCGGAGGGACAACAGAAAAGAAAGAGAAGAGGTAAAACTAAGTTGCTTCTTTGACAAACGAGTGAAACCAAAGAACCTTGAGAAGGTTGCACAAAATGAAAGAAAGAAAGCAACGGAGAAGAACAAAGTTGAAAACACTCCGTTAAGAAAGAGGAACAAGAAAGAACCGATTCGGGTGGCACTTCGGATGAGAAGAGATGAAGACTTGATAAAATGAGAGAACTTGAGCAAAAGGGACACAACACTCCGGTTAAGAAGATAAGCATGAAAAGAACATGATCTTGACAAAGCGAGAAGATGGGTTGAGGAGAGCAACATCACAATGCCTTTGGAACGGAGGAATAGAAGATAGATAATTGAAATAGGAGAAATGAGGATAAAATGCCAACTTCTGCCAAAAAGAGCTTGAGAAGGCATGCTTAGGAGAAGGGTCGAACGGAGTTGTTGAAAAAAAAACCTCCAACGAAAAGAATAAGGTTGATATGGTCTTATGGAATATATCTCAAATTATGAGGGGACAACCTGCCACTCACGGGAAAAGAATTGGATTGATATGAACGAGGAGACGAGAAACTTATTTCACCGGGAGGATAAATGAAGAACTTGGGTCATTTATAAGCACCATAACTAGCAACAATCCTTAGGGAAGGCTATAGGTGAAACATGACACAAGATAACTCCAACTAAGAGATTGGTGGATTTAAAATACCTCATTCTTAACAACATGTGAATCATGAAACATGAACTCAAATTATCAAGAATGACATAATACCACCTCCAATGATACGGAAGAAAGAATTGCACTCTGGATAGCAAGATGAAGAATGCTTGAGCTCCTTAGAAAAGAATCTTGATGAAAACTTCGAGAAGGAATTAAATCCTTGATGAATCCATCATGTAGAACCTTCATGAAGAACTCCGGTAATAAAAGAATGATCCAAAATAATTGAATGATGAAAAGAATAAGATTTAAGCCTCGCAATGATTTAGATAGAGAACTCCGTGATAATATAATTGAAAGAGGTTGGAACTCCGGGCAAAAAGAGAAGATGAAACAAATGAAATCGAGAGTTTGAAGGGCATCTGGAATAAGAATTAATCATTTGGATGAAACAAGAATAAGAATTACATTATGCTTATCCTTCACCAATTAAATTGATGACAATCAATGGATTTGGCATACTACTTATTCTTGTAGAAAGGATTAAAATAGATAATTTGCAAACTTGAAGAGGCCTTCGATGATCCACTGGTAGGATTTGAAGGAATGGAAGTATGGTAACATAAGAAGAGGAATCTTGAAGAAACCACCGTAAGAATTGAAAAAGAACGAATAAAACATGAAGAAACACCGGGAAGGATTAGCAAATAAATGAAGATGCTTGAGAGAATTTAGATCCATGAGGACGAAGAGATCACGAACTGATTATAGATCACTTGGACGATGCACCGGTAAGATTTAGAGAAAGAGAGCTGAAAGGTGAGAATGAACAAATCTTAGATGATGGACTCCGGATAACAAACTGAGAAGACTCTTGAATTTCTCCGAATAAGTGAAAAGAATTCTCGTGATCAAAACAATTACGAGAAGAAGGCAACAATCTCGAATGAAGAATCTTGAAGAGAATGGAGCAAGGTTGAAAGAAGAATCTTCTTCGGTCTTCCAAACTGAGAATGCCGACGAGAAATACCACCAAATTGTAGAGATACTTCGGGATGAAAATTAGAAAGGTTGAACCAACGATGAGAAGAAAAGAAAGATCTTGGAGAAAGACATTTGACTAATGATAAATCATTCTTACGTCAAACTTTAGAAAAGAATTTGAGAATAACTCCGGAAAGATTAGAAGAGTCAGGTAAGATCCTGGAAAAAGACCTGTGGGTTAGGGCCCACTCAAAAGAACACCGTTGAAAAGATTTAAAAGAGAGATTGCATCGGTTGAATTAAAAGGCTTGAATGAGATAACATCCATGAAAGACCTTGAACGTCTGCAGAGTGGAAACACAAATCTTCTGAGCTATCTTCGTCACTCCGGAACAAATGAATAGCGAGAAGTGAAAGATTATGAGGTGCACCGGCATGAGAAGGTATTTGCAACGAGGAAAGGATATAATTGGCAAAGATTGAATTGAATTCATCGGATAAAAGAGAACGAAGAATGATGAACTAGAAGCTCCGTTAGCATCTTCCTGAGAATCACCGGATAAGAACATTGACGGAAAAGAATGGAGAGACTTCACATCAATAAGCTGGACACTCGATCAAGAAATCTGAATCCTTGAAGAAAAAGGGTGGGAGGGCGGGAAAACAAAGACAACTTGAAGACGGATGAAACAAACAACGTTGATGAAAAACTGAGATTGGATCTTGCGGATGTTGAAATGATCGGATCCACTAGAAGAGAAGCACACCGGTTGAAAAGGATTGACATGACAAACTCGATGATCGAGAAGGATTAGTATTCACATAGGAATATGAGAACACCATTTGGGGGAAGGTATGGAATCAACATTTGACATTGAAGCAACTCGAATACCACAGCTCAAAAACAAAACAAAGGATTGGCTTGCAGAATAAGCCGGAACAAACATATGATAGAGATTTCGTCCGAAGTTTTCGTGGTGGGGCCTACACGGGCTTGATCGTACAGTACCATCATGTACAAGGTAGTGCACATGACATACGAAGCGTCCCCGAGTCGGCATAGCCAAGGACTCTTTAAGACACAACGAGACCATTGTAAAACCAACCGTGAATAGGCGGACCACTAGACGTCAAACCCCAATTTCATATCATACATCTATCGGAAAGATATCCTAAGAGCTACTTGAATTCCCACTAATAAACTCCCAAAATTCTCCGATTATGCAATCAGGTGTTGGGGATACAGGGGAAGCATAATATCTTACCCAAAACTAGCAAATCCTACATCCAGCTGTATCCATCCTTCAACACATAACCAAGAAACCTTCGGAAATCATCTACCTCAACCTTCGAAAAGCATCCGTTGTACAAGTTATGGCAATACTCCCGAACTCCCGCCCCAGTACTGGGTGGCGTCAAGGTTATCTCACCAACGAACTACATAAAAGAGATTTTCGATGTCGGCGTACTAAACTCAGGTGTTCTAGAACTGCAACGATAAAATTGTGACGACAACACCTCGGAGCACAACTCCCCGGGACACTGCCACAACCCCTAAATGACAGGAGGCACCAAGAACAATGTTCTCGTCACAAATCCATCGGAACGATTTCAAGATACCCGCGTGATCCTAATTTTTTTTGTGAAATTTGAGAAGAGAAGAGTCAAACTCTACGTCAGGATGCCTTACCAGAGCGATGAGGAGACTGGGAAGTAAAAAGAATTCCTAAACTCTCCGATATATAATTCCTAAATGACTCAAAACATTTTTTTCTAGACACAACTCGGCTGCTAAAAACGATCAATCAGTGGGGGCTCCTAAGGTCGGGGAAGGCTCTGATTACCAACTTGTAACGCCCTCGATGCGGCTATATCTCCCACGTGTCGAAGCACGACTTAGAGGCATAACCGCATTGAAAGCAATGTCGCAAGTAAGGTAATCTTCACACAACCCAAGTAATACAATAGGGGGAAAAGATACATAGTTGGCTTACAATCGCCACTTCACACAATTACATGAATAAAGCATTACATCATCCAAATACAATCAAGGTCCGACTACGGAACCAAAATAAAAGAAGAACCCCAAATGCGACACGGTCCCCGATCGACCCCAACTGGACTCCACTACTGATCAACTAGAACGAAACAACACAAAGGACAAGATCTTCATCGAGCTCCTCCTGAGCTTGGTTGCGTCATCTGCATGGACTCATCGGCACCTGCAAGCTGGTTTTGGAAGTATCTGTGAGCCACGGGGACTCAGCAATCTCGCACCCTCGCGATCAAGACTATTTAAGCTTAAGGGTAAGGTAAAGGTATGATGTGGAACTGCAGCAAGCGACTAGCATATATGGTGGCTAACATACGCAAATGAGAGCGAGAAGAGAAGGCAAAGCGCGATCGAGAAACTATGATCAAGAAGTGATCCTAGAACAACCTACGTCAAGCATAACTCCAACACCGTGTTCACTTCCCGGACTCCGCCGGAAAGAGACCATCACGGTAACACACGCGGTTGATGTATTTTAATTAAGGTCAACTTCAGGTTTTCTACAACCGGACATTAACAAATTCCCATCTGCCCATAACCGCGGGCACGGCTTTCGAAAGTTCAAATCCCTGCAGGGGTGTCCCAACTTAGCCCATCACAAGCTCTCACGGTCAATGAAGGATATTCCTTCTAGCGGGAAGACCCGATCAGACTCGAAATCCCGGTTACAAGACATTTCGACAAGGTAAAACTAAACCAGCAACACCGCCCGAATGTGCCGACAAATCCCGATAGGAGCTGCACATATCTCTTTCTCAGGGCACACCGGATTGTCTAAACTTCCGGTAGGTCAGCCCAGAGTTGCCCCTGGTGGCATGATATGCAATGCATGACACGCAAGCAATGACAAAGCAACAACAACGAATAACTGGACGACACCTGGCACATCGGTCTCGGGGCATTACAAAAGAAGTGCCAGAACACAACTCCACACGACCCGTTTCGTTGGGCCTTGCAACGCGTTTAAAATGTGAATAAGCTCAGCTGCCGAGCGAGGGTCCCACAGGACCCCAACCGCCGACCACACTGCGCTCCACGCAAACCACGCTAAGGGGCACCGAAAGAAAATGTGGTTCGCATCCTCTGGGTCCCCACACAACACACATGGACCATTGGCCGGACCATTGTGTTTGGCCACGTTCAGGGAGGTGGGCAACTTATCACGGAACATTTGCCAAAGAAATAGTTTGATCTTCAGTGGCAACCGCGCTTTCCATAACCCTGCAACCACAAGCTGCGACGGCCCCAGGCACAGCTTTCGGTATAGAGAGTTAACCGAGAACTTCCCCAAACTGGTGAGCGCCCAGCTCATCGAGTCCGGTTGGTCCGAAAGGTCCACCCGATCGATCAGTTGCCGCAGGGCCACTAGGCTAGCCTGCTCTTGCCCCAGGAGTTCACGTTTGAATTGAACCTCCGGAGGAGCTGATCGCAGCGCATCAGCCACCGACATGCCTGGATCCACAGCGATGTCGTACAGGTCACGGAATTCCTCCCACAAGGGGCGGGTTCCTATCCAAAGATCTGTCCAGAAACGCGCTGATCGACCATCTCCTGTCGAGAATTTAGCCCCCAAGGCAAAGGCCGACTTGATCGTCTGGAGATCATTCCAAAAAGGCGAGCCCCTTGCCATACCCTCAAACAAATTCCCATTCGGGAAGTACTTGGCCCTAAGGAGATCAACCCACAGACCGGACGCCCCCTGGACAATTTTCCAGATCCACTTACACATCATAGCGATGTTAAGCAGTCTCGAGTTGGTGATCCCAAGGCCCCCCAAGTCCTTGGGTCGGCACACCCAGGCCCATTTAACCATATGGTGTTTACGGTTCGGGCTAGTTCCTTCCCAAAAGAACTTAGTGTGGGGTGTGTCAAACTTTGCATGCACCCCTTCTGCAAGCAAAACCAGGCCCATAGCAAACATTGGCAAGGAAGAGAGGCTTGAGTTCGTGAGAACTAGCCTGGCCGCTTTTGAAAGGAATTTACCCCTCCAAGGGCACACCCTACCCCTCACCTTAGCACATAGAGGTTCCCAATCCTCTATCGTAGGCCTTTTGGTGTCAACTGGGAGGCCGAGGTATGTCAGCAGGAATTTGCCCACCTTGCAATTGAGCAAATCGGCTATGCGCCTACCCTCCTCCGGCTCAACCCCCATCGTGAGCACCTCGCATTTGTGGAAATTTATTTTGAGCCCCGACATGAGCTCAAAACAGATAAGAATCGCCTTGACCGACGCAATGCTGTGGTGGTCTGGGCGAAACAGAAGCAGCGTGTCATCTGCATATTGTAGATGCGTCACTCCCCCTGGAATGAGGTGGCCTACCAACCCTTGGATGTGGCCAGCCGCGGCCGCTTTCCGAAGCATCGCGGACAGAGCATCTATCACAAAATTGAACAGGAGTGGGGACATCGGGTCACCCTTCCTGAGTCCGCGTTTGTTCCGGAAGAAATGTACAGAGAGGGAAGCCCATTTCCCACTCCGGCGACATGAACACCCTCTCCAGCACTGATCGCACCGGATCAAGTTGTTTGTTAGTCCATGTGAATCTGGCGCCCGACCTGGCCACCTCCCTTAGGGCCATGGAAGCAATGGCGGAGTTAAACATAGCCACCCTAGGCCAGTTTATGTTGTTGTTATTCTTATCGGCTCCCGATCTGATAAGGTTGAAATCTCCACCCACCAGAACGGGGAGCGCGGCAGTGGTCACAGTGGTGACTTTGGCCTGGAGTTCCGCCAAGAACTTCGCCGAACGAGAGTGATCGGCCGGTCCATAGACTTGTATGACTACTGACTCGTGAAGCGAGGCACGAATGCAAAAATGTGCCGCGATGAAAAACAAGCCTACATCCCAGGCGATAATCTCGTATTGGGCTCGGCTCGAGGGATGGTTGTATAATCAAACCTTCCCAAAACCGATGAGAGAAAGAATAGTGGGCCCGTCTACAAATGCCTAGGAGGGTATGCATGTGGCCGCTATCCAGAGACCGACGTGCGGAATAGGAAATCCCACCGACTCTCTACCAGGACTTTCGCAAAAAAACAGGCTACAACTTGCAAACTTAAGTTGTCAAGTGTAAAAAACCACTTGGTTCCACCACTAAGTGCAACATTCGACTTTGTTCCAGTGCCACCATCTCCTCCGCGGGAAAATATCTGGTGTATCGGAGCTTGTAGTGCAACCGGTGCACCGAACTCACATTGTGTTTTTAAAATGTTCAAAACATTCTAAATAAATTTAGCACACTCACACAACATCAATGTAGGTTGTCACAAAATTTCAAGTCAAAATTCGAAACATAACCCAAAAAACAAAAATTTAATGATCTAAACGCTCTTATATTTTTTACGGAGGGAGTACATAATATAACTTGGGCTTTAGATTTGACCCATTATCACACTGATGTCAAATTTTTCATTTTTATATCTCAAAAAATATTTCAAATTTTTATATGAAATTTTATAAACATCATACATTAATGTTGCGTTAACGTGCTAGATTTTCTGGGGTTAGATTCCATGTGCGTGTTTGATAGCTCAGATAGAGCTTAATTTTTGTAGCAAAATGGTTTACCATCCGCACCGGCACCTGTCAAAAGTTTTATTCATGTGCTATACGTGAGTTATTTTTGCATTAGTATTCAATTTCTCTCTATATTGTCCTCTTAGAGTCCAGCCCAAGGTTTCTGCTTTTTGTGTCGCATGTCGCTTTGGAAGGCTGAAAGTGATTTATCCTTTACGTACACTATACCTTGTGCCATCTTTATGTGCATATTATTATGCCACTCTTATATATTTTAAGAGAATAGTCAAGAATGTCACACTTACTACAATTTTCCTAGTTTGCACAAAATTGCATGCTTGTATTTTTCTTATTTGCCTTATTGATAAAAAGAGACCGCCCCTTAAAATGGATACCTGGAAGTGCCACCAGTGTTGAAACCTCTCCTTGAAGAGTTTTTTTGCGAACGCACAAAGAATTAGAAGAAGAGAACTAGAAGTACAGAGAGTCCGGCGGCTTGCCGTGGTTACAACCATCCCGACAGCAGCATATGGTGGGCAGCCATTAACACCAGGGGGCACCCAACAATGCCCTACGTGCTAGAAGGTTCTATCTCCTGATGTCCGACAACCCCCTCGCACCAGAAAGCTTCCATAGCTCAACCTCCCCTCAGTGCTGATGTGATGACAAAGCTCTCGAGCAACAACCGCTGACCGCTTGAAGATGCAACCATTACGCTCCTTCCGTAGCATCTAGACGATGAGGAGGGAAAGCGAATCGAAACCCTTCCTCCGCTCCTTCGGGAGTAAATGAGACTGGCTACCCACCACTCCATGGTAGTTGCATCCATGGTGGGCACCAACTGACCGAGGCCGCAACGCGAGAGGGTAGAATGCCACACCCTCCTAGCAAATACACAGCCCAATGCTAGGTGGTCTGCAGTCTCAGCCTCCTTCTCGCATAACGGGCACATGACGGGGGTCTACAGGCTGTGCTGAAGGCGTCTGGCCGCCGTCCAAATCGGACGCCTCATCGCTAGCCAGAAGTGAAGCTTGCACTTGGCCTGAGCCCAAGACTTCCAAAGGGCCCGACTGCACGGGAACCTATTGAGGCTAGCAAATAACACCTGGTAAGCCGAGCTCGCAGAATATACCTCAGTCGGTGTCCAGTTCCAAATTATGCGATCCGGAATCTCAAAGAGGAGATGCACCTCGAGAAGCAAATCCGTGAGCATCAGGAATTGCGTTAGCACTGTAACCGTCAACACCCCTGTGATGTCCCTGATCCAAGCATGGTCCGCCAAGGCCTCATGAACTGTTCGCGAGTGCCACACACCGTTGTTCACCGCTAGGAATAGCTTCAAGGCCTTGAACTGAATGGAATGCCCGCGGAGCCAAATGTCCATCCAGAAAAGAGCCTTCTTACCATCCCCCAGCATCACCTTGATGGATGAGTCAAAAACAGCCTACACGTCAGGCTCCACGGCCGACTGCAGGCTCGCCCAACAGCAATCGAATGTGCGCTGCATGCATAGCCAGCGCCGGAAATGCATAGCCCAATAGCTTGAGGTTCAGGATGTCCAATCCGCCAAACTCGAACGGCTTGCACACTTGCTCCCAAGCCACCAGACATTGGCCACCGCTGACGACGTCAGTCCCTTCCAAAAGAAGGCATGAATTCTCTTCTCAAACCCATCGATCAGCCACATGGGCAGCTGCATAGCGATGGAGTGATACACGGGGATGGATGTGAATACCGACTTGACTAGCACGAGGCGACCAACCGCGGTGATCCAACGAGCAATCCATGGCTGCAGCCGATTGCATACCCTGTCCAATATTGTATGCAGGCACGCCTTGGGAGTTATCGGTGCTTTGGTTATTTGTTGTTTTTACATCCAAGCTAGCGGTGCAGCTAGGTGCTAAACCTTTCAAATTGAGGTAATAACACTAGCGGTGTATGAACTTGCCATCGATGTTCACTTTGATGCCTAAACTTAAAAAATACACCGGACTAGTTCTATAACTTGACGGTATGGTTTAAATATGGTTTAAATGACGTCCAGATACGTATGTACAAGACTAGATATTTCAGCGTGGCACGGCCACACCGGACCCACTTGCAGTGCCAAGACAGACTGACATGAAAAGAGTGCGCCTAGATGACCATCAGATCCCACCTGTCAGTGCACAACCGAAATAAATAAAAATGTCCCACATGTCAGTGCACAACCGAAATAAATAAAAATGTAGCACATCTGGGATTTGAACCGGCGAACTGTGCGCAGCGAAGGACCTGCGCAAACCACTTCACCAGGAAAAGTTAGCAGATTTGTACGCATTGCTAACCTTTTTTAGCTAATTCGACTGCAATGCCAATTTTCCACATGCTAGTTATTTTTTGTTTTTAGAAAAAATATATAAACTATAGTCACAATATTAAATAAAAATTTGATTACCACTCAAAAAATGTTAATCCAACTTTAAATATTCAAGAAATTAAAATAATGCAAAATAATTAATAAAATGCTTTCATATTTTTTGCAAGGATTAACATATATGTTAAAATAATTTTGCAATTTTTAAAAGTTATACTTTTTCGAAATGTTAATATAATTTTCAAAATCTTCATGTTAAAAAAATATCACGAGGTCTTTAAAAAATAGTTCTTTTTGCTTTTCTATGTGACCCTTCGACGTGTGAGTCTCTTTTTCGGTTTTATTAATTCTAAAACTTATGGAAATTATTGTATTAGTAATAAAAATGAAGCTAGAATCTTATTGTCTTAGAAATAATATGCACAAAAAAATATTCTAAAACATATTAATGTAATTTTATAAAATATTTACGTATTATTCAAAAATTCATGTAATTAAAATGTTTTTTACTAGACAAATGTATGTATAGTTTAATTTATTTTAATTTAAATATAAGAATGTATAAAATCCTGGGGGAACACTAGGCCATTGTTTCTTTTTTTCACACATATTTTAAAATTTATTTTTATTCGAAAATATATCTTTTGAAAAACACATATACTTTATTAAAACACGTGCACACTTTTTACACCTAGAAATACATTTTCTAAAAGCATGAACACTTCACATACTACCTGAATATGTTGTAATTTCTAAAATAAGAAAAAACAACTAACATGTGGAAAACGGGTGCACAAACTGCAGCCCATTTAACTCCACGATTGTGTTGGATATATAAATTGTTGTAGTGCGTATAAGATAATAAACTTACATGGCGCAATTGGTTGGCACATGGCGCAATTGGTCAACAATACATATGTATCTAGACGTGATTTGAACCATATTTGAACCATACTGTCAAGTTATAAAACCAGTTTGGTGTATTTTTCAAGTTCAGGCACCAAAGTGAACATCGATGGCAAGTTTAGGCACCACTAGTGTTATTACCTCTTTCAAATTTGGTAAAGGGTATGCTGCTATTCACCATACTATTAGCATTACCTTTGATCATTATATATGGTGCCTCTTGTGTCAGGAAGCAAGCAGATAGCAGACACGTCCGTAGACAAAAAATGTACATGAGGGCGGCCGCTAGATCTGACTGGTATCGGTCTATTCTGGCTTGCCTGTGTTTGCTGGCGGCAAGGAAGGTGGTGGCCCCGCGCAGCATTGGCATGCTTGTTGCGTTAGGGGTGCGCGGACTAGTCGAGGTTCTCGCTGGCCTTTGCCGGGTGCGAGGGAGTGGTGGTTGGGCTAATCCGGGTGAATGCCTGGCCGATGCTTGTTGGCCGGTAGGGATGGCGCCTGTGGGCGTCGTTGTGCTCCTTGGAGGCGTCATTGGGGGAGATCTGCGCATCCTTAACTCCTGGATCAAGATCTTCGGGTGAAAACCAAGATCCTGCTGCAGGGTCTGGCGGCGGTGGCGTCTTCAACATCGTTTCCCCTCTTTAGGGTGCTATCTTGAAGATCTTGGTTCCATTGGTGCGTCCTGCGGGCTGGGCGTGCACGACATTGTGGCCTGGTGTCCGTCCGGCAATGTGGGTGGTTGGAGTTGCGACTATGCGGCAACAACGATGTTGGCGAGCAGAGCTGGGTCGCGGCTTCTCCTTATGGTGTCGACAGTCAGGTGTGCCAATGTGTACACCTATGCTAGTTTCATGTTGTGTCAGAGAAGTCGGAGCTGAGGTCGGCTGGGTCACTATGGCACCGATGACTCCATGAGGGTCGTTTTCAGCTGGCGGTGTTCTCCGAGTGTTGCATTGGACTAGGCCGGTGTGAGTCTTGCAACTTTCTCATGTGAAGCTCTTCAGTAAAATTGGAGTTGCCATGTTCTCGACGCTTCGGTCGACTATTTGGCGTTTGTGGCTAGGTCATCCGAGTGTGCCCCGTGGTGGGTTCTAATCTAGATTTTCGTCCACTTTTCCTCTAATTAACTAGGCAAACTTTTTTCTTCTCAATCAATAAAAATGAAAAATCTTTTGTCTTGCCCCCCCTCCACCCCCAAGGATATGAAAAATCTTTTGTCTTGGCCCCCCTCCCCCCCAAGATAGGCATTCAAAAAGCATCTTTTTTTTGCGAGTGACATTCAAAAGCATCTTGCTATATTAGAAAAAGATAAGGTAGATGTTTGCGAACGGCGCGCCGGCCGAACGCTCGGCCGGTCACGCGTCCACGCGGTCAAAGGGCCGCACGCAGACATCTCTCATATCCTTCTCCTTCATTTTTTTTCTTTTTTTGTCGGTCATCTCTCTCTCCTTCTCTGCTTCGTTCTCAGGCCCCGTCATTACCAACGCCGCCTGAAGGCCTCTGGGACTTCGCGGCCACGGGAATCAGCCGATCCAGCTGCCCTCGGCCGGATCTGCTCGGATCCGCGTCATCGGAGCTCTGCCTGCCTCGTCGGACCTGACCACGTCTAAGCTGCAACCGACCACGCGCGGAGCTGCAACCATTGAACCTTTTTTTCTCCCGAAATGGCACTGCGGCGATGATGGCCATGGGCGGGTGTCGGAGCTCGGTGGAGCAGTAGCAAGTAGATGTGGAAAATGGTTGTAGCAAATTCCGACGCCGGTTTTAGCAAAACCAACTATGGTTGCAGCAAAACGACGTCAACATCGTCGCGAGGTTCACGGCTAAGACAACAAGTTTGAAGCTTTTTTCAATACCGGTTGTAGCTTTTTCGTTTGTTGTCCATGGCTTACGGCTTCATAGTTGAAGCTTTTTTCATTGTCGGATGGAGCTTTTTTCGTCGCCAGATGAAGCTTTTTTGTCACCAGTTGTAACTTTTCTTTGGTCGTTCATAGTTTTCCGTCATACGAGTTGAAACTTTTTCCATAGCTGGTTGAAGCTTTTTTGGTCACCGATTGTAGCTTTTTTGGTCATAGGTTGCAGCACTGGGCATCTCCCTGGGCACTCGATTTTTTTGTTGCAAGCGGGGGATGAGCGCCGGCGAGCACACCCGTGAGCACGCCAGTGAGCTCCAGTCGTCGCCATCGGAGCTACAATGGTTGCCACGAAAACTGCAACTGCATGGGTGGGCTGTAGCATGAACGAAGCCGGTGACGAGGACGGCCGCCGAGGGCTGGGACCGGCGACCAGGGCGGCCGGCGAAGACGGGCGGCGATCAGAGACGGGGAGGGCAGGCAAGGGGGCGGCGACGAGGGAAAACGCGTGCGGCCGCCGAGACGGGGTTCCTTTTCCTGCCCGCGCTCGCGAGAGGAAGAAGACGACATGATTGGATAAAGATCCAACGGATCGGGTCGGGCCGATCTGACGGCTAGGGTTGGACCGGCCGAAGCGTTCGGCCGATGCGCCGGCGCCTAGCATCGCCCAAAAGATAATACATACAAATATTACGTCACAATACACTTTCTTTCAGTTTGAATTTAAAACATATATATACACTACACCATAGCACTACATCCCCAATAGACAAATTGGTCAGGAATACAGGTTCCCCTAACAAACAGTCGGATGGGAAAGAGTATTGCCGACCGACACTGTCTGTTGGGGAAAGTCCAGACGGGAAAACCCTTTCCCGACCGACTGCTTGTCAGCTATGGCATATCTTTCCCGACCAACAACCTGTTGGGCCTGCCATGGGCCTTTCCCGACCAACAGTCTGTTGGGGCTGCCATGGGCCTTTCCCGACCGACTGTTGGACAGGGTAATATTTCCCGACCAACAATCTGTTGGGGCTGCCATGGGCCTTTCCCTACCGACTATCAGATTGCGAATTATTTCCGAACCAACGTTCAGTTGGGCCTGGAATTAACCTTTCCCGACCAACTGTCTGACGGGGTTTGTTGTTTTAGCGACCAACAACCGTTAGCCCTCCCATTGTTAGATTTCACATTACCAATATAATGTCAATCAAGTTACATAATTCATAATAGTATAAGGTGCATGTCATCCAACAATATTAAACTAGAATCAAACAATAATAACACACATTCATTATTTTTTTCATATATATATATATATATATATATATATATATATATATATATATATATATATATATATATATATATATATATATATAGGAAAATGGGTTGGTACTCCTAGGAGTACATACTCCCACGTCCGATTCAACCTCCCGTGCACCCACACCACGCCTCGCCTCCTGTTCAACCCACGGCGTGCCTCCTCATAAAACGAGATGAGATAATTACTTAAGTTGTTGGAACGGATTCCTTTTTTATAGCAATACCGAACGTCATCCTTGAAGCTAATCTCATCGATCTATTATTCTCGCGCATGCCTCGCTCAGACGGCGGCTGACCTAATTCTTGTAGCTTCGTCGCCGCCGACTGCGGCTCGCTGCATGCATCAGCATGGAACAAGACGACGCCCCCCTTTTTGCCCAGCAGGTCTCCGACGTCGAGCGCTCTCCACCGGCCACTCCCCCCGTCAGAATCAGCCACAACTCACACGAGGTATGTTGCTTATCATCGATCTTAGCTCGTGTGTAACTAGATGCATGTCCATATTCTATCGGTCCAAGTCTGAACTTTCCACGAGCAAAGCAAATATCTCTCTTCCTCGTTTTGTTGTTCAGTATGTAGACTAGTTGTAGTTGAATCTGTACAATTTTGCTCGCAGACTAGTTGTAGTTGAATCTGTACAATTTTGCTCGCAGGGTGTCCACTCCCAGCCATACACGTTCAGGAAAGGCACCTTGTCACGCAGCGCGTCTCGTATACCTGATTGATTTGTCCCATCACTATCTGCATGCATGCATAAATTCCTAGCGGCATCAGTTCTTTAGCAACTCCTTTGATGTAATAGGCGGAAACCACTACATATTGGCTATAAATCTATACAATGGTTACGTGCTAATTAATTTTCTTTTACTTTCTTTTCCTGACAATGGAATTGTGATTGTATTATGTTACCAAATAATCGAAAAGCGCATATCTTGTTTAGTGAGATTGTGAGAATATCGATCCCTTCCGTCATCTAGTTAGTGTATTTTAATAAAAGATGAATATATACATGTAGTTGTGCTTTAACCCCTTACTGTTTTGACTAAAAATATATCCCATACTAATGCCGATCTTGTACTTGGATTAATCGTTGCAGCCACCCGTCAATTGATTGAAGAAACAAGGAAGAAGCACCTTGTGTCGCCACAGTTACCATGGGTGCAAAGCATGTAGAATTCATGTGACCGAGGAACGTCCAATCGATTTTTCTTAAAGTATATTTGGTGTCATGTGGAGCTTGATGGAAGATACTATCTTTTTTGTACTCCCTATTTTTCTAGCATTTAATCGTTCTTAAAAATGTAAGAGTAGTTGCATGTTCTGATCAAGATACAAATTCGTTATAAGATCCAGGTTCCTGTAGCACCACCAGAGAAGTATGTACGTTGTTGCCACTTGACAAGTATATACTCCTTTCCCAAGAGGCAGTATAAACTCGTCTAAAATTCTATGTATTTGCTTTCTAGATATTTGTTACATGATACAACTTCCTGCAACTCTAGGTGAAAATTAAGTAGGCATCTTGTTGTGGCCACTTGACAAGTATATACTCCCTTGCCAATAGGCAATATAAACTCCTTTAAAATTGTACGTATTTGCATTCTGAAAAAATATTTGGTATATGATACAACTTCTTGTACCTCTACCAGAAAAGTATGTATCCTGTTGACTGCCACTTAACAAGTATATACTTCCCAAGAGGCTATATATACTCCTACAATAATGTTTGTACATATTTACATTCTAAAAAAAATTAGATCTTTCTTGATGAGAGAGCTACCTATTTTCTTTCAGTTCTATTAAGTGTATACTTCCAATTCAACAAACATAAAATAAGTATACGCTCCTTCAAAAAAGACAACATCATGCGTATACTACCAGCGAAAAATAAATTATCTGAGATCCCGCTAAAGTATATACTGTTTTCCAATTCAATGACGTATATACTACTAATCATCCAATGAAGTATATACTATTTTTTGAATAACCATATACTGCTTTTCTAACAAGGAGAGTATAGTATATACCACGTATCACCCAATGGAGTGCAGACTGCTTTTTGTACTTGGAGTATGTGCTTTTTAATTAAGGAAAACATATACTGCTAGCTTAACTATCATGTACGTCATCCAATGTAGTATATACTCATTCATGTGTTTGTTAGATAGTTAAGATTTTAAATATTCAATTAGTAGGCCACGGTGCATGCAAAACGGCCATCCACCAGATTGCTCGTTTGTATAGGAGGTTGTTTCATAGCCGGTTAGCCACGGGGCAGGATTATCCACTAGTCAAACACCTGATTAGACATGGGAGTACATACTCTTGGGAGTATAAAAGAGGAGTCCTATACGTTATGGTTCATTGTCTGAGAGCAAAAAATCCTTGTTTTGTTTTCTAGAATTTGTCTAAAAGGCACATTGTCTGCCTTGGCTCCTACTAGTGGGGAAGCAACTACATGCCCATCCTCATAGCCTTCGAAAAAGATCCTTGCATCGTTCTCATACTTGACATCAAAGCTTTCATTCTTCATCTTGGAGGACATCCTCCAGCTTGAAAATCTGCAAGTCAAAATCCACAGTTAATATTCTGCACCACAAATGGAGAACATTGTATTTTCTATAAGCTTCCTTCAATATCATTTCATATGAAAGCAACTGAAGAGAATTCATTATCACTAACGAGAAAAGGGGAAGCCCTTCTACAAATTTTAGAAGAGCATGTACCTTTTGCTCCCCTCTTTTGTGTTTCCTGTAAACTTCTTTTGCTATATCCTGACATCCAATTTATCCTGGTCTATTGCCCATGGGGGATAACTTGCCATTCCTACATACTCCCTCCGTTTCATAATGTAGTGCCTATAGATTTTTTTATGAAGTCAAACTTTACAAACTTTGACCAAGTTTATAGAAAAAACTATTTATATATACAATGTCAAATATATAAAATATGAAAATACATCTTATGATGAATCTAATAATATATGTTTGGCATTCTAAATGTAAATGTTTTTCTTCATAAACTTAGTCAAAGTTTGTAATGTTTGACTTTTCCAAAAATCTATACGCATTACATTATGGAACGGAGGGAGTAAGTGAAAGGAGCAAGAAATCAGACGATTAAGAACAGATAGCTGCGAAGGCATTTGCTAAGCATCTGCAACATGATAAATGATAATAGTACACATGGCCATCCAAAACGCCAGTAGTAGTAAGTTTCCATCATTAGTTTTTTTTAAGTTTCCGTCAAGCAAAGAGTTTCCCTGTGCCATAAAAAGATACATATGAATTTATGTACCACTTGTTATAATAATCAACAAACAGCAGCAACTTGATGTCTCCATATGTCTGTGCTTCATTCCATAGCTCCTCGTTCACCACCTCATTTTTATGATTTTATCAAAGGCAGCAAAAGAGGCACATAAGTATTGACCATGAAGTGAGGAGCTGTAATTCTAGAATAAACAGAACACAAGAAGAGTTTTGACAAAATTTTGAAGAGTGTTGTCTTGTGACAAGGTGTAACCAAGTACATAGTGAATGAAAATGCAATCAAAACAGGAAGAAGGATCTTCAATAAGGTGGTCACTACCCACGCATGATACCCCAGTTCTACGAACCACTATTCTACGTTTAAAATTATTTGCTGTAGAGATTAACCCAATAAAAAGATAAAGGAATTTATCCATGGGGACAGGTGGAACCTTCAATATTTCCAAATCAGTGACATGCTCAAAGTCCTCTGTTGTAGGCAAGCCATTTGCTACCACAGACAACAATTTAATATCTCCTTCGATCATTACTTCACCAACAAACCCAGGCTATAAATCCAAGTAAAAAAGCAAGGTGAGATCTTCCCGATGTCGTTGCCACCATGGATGACTAGCTCCTGGTCATTGAAAGTTAATTGGGTGGAGATGAGTGTCAAACAATAAAATTTTAATAATCAACAACCAGAAGAGGTACATCGCTATATAGCTTCACAGGCTATCCATGTTATCAGGTCCTGTCGAAAAGGAATTTCCTATTGAGGCATGGTATAGAGGCACTAGTTTGGTTCAAATGTTTTACTGTCTTCCATTTCAAGTATGGCGATATTTTTCCGGAAACATAGGCAACCATTGGACTAATGTGAGAATGTAAAGGGACTTACCAGTTGGTTGATAAGTGTTGCCAGAATATCTTGCAGCTCTGTCAAAAATAAAGGGCCAAAGGTGAAATTGCAGTTATGTCAAGTCAAAGAATGTAGTGCAACTCTCAAAGAACAAATATGGTACAACTAGAATTTACCAGTTTGGTTTTCAACTACTTTTATTGCATATATAAATAAAGTTAAATTGCAGTGACTAAGACTGGAGTTTGGGGCAAGGCGGACATATTCAACTTTGATATTGAATATTGACAAGGAGTTCAAGTGGATATCATATTATGCCATGTACATTAATAGTATTTACATACCCATCAAACTTAAAAGTAGATGTACAAATAAAATTCAGATCACTGCCTGCGAAAGCAGTTTGACATATCTTAAAGATATTTATGTTGCTCCAGAAAAATAAGGCTACTCGACGAAACAATTAAGCCATGAAGATTCTAAAGCAAGAGTTACTTTTCAACGGTGGTGTTCCAGTGACTACCCATGTGTTGTGATGGATGTTTGCACTGGGAGAAATCAAGAATCACCAATGTTAGAAGAAATGTTTAAGTGGATCCTCAATTCTATAGAAGTAATGGTATAACATGTCAACATTTCACATTTCGAATTCTGAAATTGGATAACTAAGTCATCCTTGACAATGTTGACCTCTTCGATACCAAGAATGGTGTTCATTACTACCATTTTCAAGGTCGTGATCTTGCCATCAGTGGTCGTGGTCTTGTGAATGGCCTTCTTCTTCCTGTCATCGGTGGAAAACTAAGTACAATAACAAGAGGAGAAATGCTTCATATATTTGTACTCTTAAGCTGACACACGTCCACTAAATGGCATTCAATGACAGATCAATCTTGAAATGTGACACCAATATGTTTAGATGGTGATCAATATGCTTAGTGATCCCGCTTCAAATTGGGCGTTTCTACAGAGGATAGCAGCAATGATTCACAGGGCACAAATTATTAATTTTGAGGAAACATTTTAGGTCTGAAACAAAGGATTCACACAAGTTAAATAGATATATGTAGAATAGACAACATGCTGAAAGCAGGAAACGCTACTGCTCGCTCATAGAAAAATCAATCCATGAATCAAAGTAGTGCTAGTTTTTTTACATAAAATTGCGCGCTGGGCCGATGTGGTGCATGACTCCATCACCGGGGGTTGAAATCTGTACACTGCAGGTAGAGAGGGGAGGAGGGAGAAAACTAATGGGCAGTGCTTATCTAGCTATTTAATTTAGTTTTCAAGGACTACACTTTACATAATCGAACCATTTCTTTGCCTAACATGTGGATCACAGGAAACAAAATAGGTGCTACAGGAATTGAACTTCACAGGAAACAATGATGTTTTAGCAGGAATTCATGAAATCAATATCAAACATGGTGTAACAGTATAAGAAAATACCTTTTGGAAATCCACACATCATTCGGATCCCGCTGGTTAGTAGGTTTGGCTGCCTTCTTTTGTCAGGCACTGCTATAAATGTTCACCAACAATATTATACAGGTTGTATCATACATTGTCCATACAAAAATAACTTGAAAAAACAAAATCTGAAATATACAAGTTGAACATAAGGCTTCTCATCAAGGAAAAGCAAGAGATTATGCAAGGAATATATTTTTGTAGATGTCAGGTTCAGTACTTTTATCATGGTAAGGCTGGTTTCATAATCCAATTCCATCTACATTAAGTCATTAACATGTAAGTGCTGTAGAAAACACGACAGAGTTCAGAATCAGATTTCAGATTATGGCCAGCTTATTTTACAAAACTATTTTGTATCCCCTCTCAAATGCTACATGTGGGTACTTTACTTCAAACAAATAATGTTTTCTGGGTGCCCGTTGGCAAGGACAAAGGATATTTGTATTGAATAAGATTTATACATATAAATGTTTGATTATGGATTTTTTTTTGCCCACAAATCTGAAGTTGTCCAACAGAAGCACAACGGGAATATCAGAAATAGGTTTGCAATGATTGAAGAGCATAGATACAAATAGTCCACTCAAGAACTAATTTGAGAAATACGTACACTCTGAACTCACTTTGGTCTCGCGAATGGTACAAAGAAGGCATGTCTTTTGACATCCGCACATAAGAAGGTCATCGGGACTCGGGGCAGAACGTCAAATGGATGGTCTCTGAAGAAGAACCCACTGGCACTGATGTTTCCGATCTGTGAGATGAATTTGGTTGTCAGTTGAGAGAGAGAGAGAGAGAGAGAGAGAGAGAGAGAGAGAGAGAGATGCCTCACCGGGATGTTCGCACGGACATAAATCTCCGCCGCCGGCAACCTGGAGGGGGCAACGGCGGGGAGCAGGCGCGTGGGGGGCACTGGTAGGCAGGACGACGTGGGGCCGGCAGTGGAGGAGCAAGATAGCGTGGGAAGTGCTTCTCCACGTCCGACATAGTCTTCCCCGGGATCTGCCCGGCACCCAGGATGACGAAGAGGCCGGAGTTCTTGGTGACGGGGTGGGGATGGAGCACCTTGGTGGTGGAGAGGGTTCGATCTCGGGGGGGGATGGGTGCTGTGGGGGCGGCAGGAGGGTTTGAGGGCGACGGCGCGGTGCAGCGGCCGACCGGAGAGAGCAGTGAGCGTCGCGATGTTGGGGGCGGCGTGAGCGGCGGCTAGTAGTGGGGAATTAGGGATTTCACGGTACTGGGAAGGAAAGAGCAGCGACGTTCGCGGGCTGGGCCAAAACTTGGCGCTAAATTTTTTCGTCGCGCGCTTGGCCCATTTAGCCACATGCGGTCGGTCGGCGTTATTTACCGACCCATAGTTCAAAGGGTATACAAGAATTGCCGACCGACCGCTCGATGGCATTTGTGCATTCATTCCCGACCGACTGTTGATCGGCGTATGAAAGCTTTCCCAACCAACAGTCCGACGAGGGCTTTCTCAACCAACGATTGGTCGGTAATTGATAACTTTCCCAACACACATCGATAGGAAATAACGTACCGTGGTGTAGTGATAAGGTGGTACTAATTTGGGGAACCACGTCCCTAAATTTTCATGCGTACATGATCTATTGTCCGCACTACTACCTGGGCCTTGCCCTGAGATGTCTCACATGGCTGAAGCGTTGCCACTTGGGCCTCAGCCCGTCCGGCGATCCGCTGCACAGTAATTTTGCAACAAAAAAACCCTGTGGTTTCTGTTATTCAACCCGCACTCCAGATTGCTTCTCGTACGCTACGTTCGATTTTTCTGATATACGTTCGTTGCTCAGATGGGCCAGGCTAGGCCTGCTGCACAAATTTATATTTCTATTTTATCAACTAGAATAGTACCACCGTGCTCCTTTAAACGAAATCCTACCGACTTATATATGTTCGTCAGTTGCAAGAATCAAGCAAGCCAAGACACCAGGATGAGATATACGGGTCATCTTTACCCAGGCGTCCTCCCCTCGAAGGGCACCAGCGGCGGCCTGCGTGGCCAACGCTGCGGATCCGACTGCTCCGGCGTGGATCCAGGGCGGACGTATCGAGACAGAGACGCGCCATCCTCTTCCATGGGCGGGCTTCCTGGAGAAAACTGCTGCAGTGGCTGCTGGTCGGGCCTGGGGTCCAGGGGAACGAGAGGAAGAGGAGTGGGTGGTGGGGTTTTTTTTTTGAGACAATGATGCTCGATCTATCTTTTTTTTAGTTGTGATGCTCGATCTATCTGATCGGGAGAGAGAGGTGTGCCTAGGGCATGGGCCGCGGCTTCTATGGCGAAAGGGAAGGAGCTGGGGCGGCCTGGTAGAAAAAAAAGTCTTTCCTTCATTTTCTATTTTTCAAACAAGAAAACAAAAAGAATTTATTTCAAGGGGAACCAAGATGAGATTTGGCAAATCAAAGCACCACAACTTCAAAGAGTTATTTGGAGAATATCACATGAATTTAAAAAATTTGGAATCAAAAGGAAATTCAATTGCAAGTCTGGTTATGGGTGATTCCAAAATTAATGGAATGTTTTATTCTAGCTCGCTAATAATATTGGGAGGATATGTTCATGGATTATAAAGAGAACCACAATGAATTCCCTCATTTTAAATAGATCAAAGATCTATGCAGTTTATTTATTTGTGTTTTAATGGCACGATGATATGATGATGCAACAATAAAATAAAACAAAGAATATAATAGCAAATAAGCATAGAGTACAGGAATATATTTTCATACAAATTTATTGACATATATCTGCCGCGATCATGGTGGAAGAAATATAGACGACCACACGGGTGGGGGTTAAAAGATAGGACATTGACCTGTGTATGGATGGGGGGAGGTGGTCTTAGCAATGCTTATTGAGGCTAGGTGGTGTGATAACTTTTTGTCCCGTTGCAACGCACGGGCATTTTTGCTAGTATTATCAATGCTTTTTATTTTTCCTTCTTCCTTGCTTCAAAACTACTAGAATTTAAGTACCATGTGTTTTATGGATTACGTCCTGACGGTTTCATCTCACATGGACTTTTCTAGCTGAGAATAACTTGACAAGTAGACCAGCATCTTAGCATATGCCTCAGCCCTATGGGTCTGTATCGAACCTTTCTACTTTTATTCTCGTTCTTTTTCGGCGAACCTCTTTGAACCTGGATTTGTGCTTGTAAGGGCTCCAGCGTGCTAAAGCCGGGCAATATGCCTCCTCTCTAAAAAAACATATGCAAAGAATAACTAATCGGTCCTCGCAATATTTTTTAACTAATCGGAACATATATATAGCTCATACAAGATTAGCAGGACTACATCAGCGTCCTAGGTTTTCAACTTTTTTTTTGAAAGGAAGCCTCTTTGCACTTTATTGCAAATTTGAGAGTGTTACATCATTCAGTACATGAGGTAATAGAAAATTAGGCAGAACATCATCCCACCAAATCATTTGTTTTGAGTCATAAGCATTTCTCGCTAAAACATGTGCCAACTTATTTGCTTCCCTGGGGCAATGACGAAACTGAATCGACGATATCTCATGTGCAAGTTGGAAAGCATCATATAAAATAGCAGTATATGATGCCAGTATCTCTGAACCTCCATTGCAAGCGGTAACGAGCTCTAAACAGTCTGACTCCACGGTGATTTTTGAGCATCCAATATCACGTACTAGTCCAAGACCAAGGTAAAGTGCCATTGCTTCTGCAGACGCAACACTTGAGGCATAACTGAAAATCTCTGTAGCACCGACAACTGCTTCCCCACGACTGTTACGCACAACAGCAGCCATTGATCCTATACCATCTTCAAAGAAAGATGCATCAGTATTTAACTTGTAAGTACCAATAAGTGGTTTCTCCCAGCCTACTCTTCTCGCCTGCTGCTGAGGAGACTTCTCTGCATAGTCTTCTTGGATAGCGAAAGCTGAGCTAAGAGGCCATTTGACGTTCTCGCCTTTCCTTGCTTCTCTCCTTTCCCACCATATGTACCATGAGGCCACAACCACTGTTTCTTGCAAGCCTAGCTGTCCTAACACCGGTGACTTCCTGTGTGGCCATCGTAGGATTTCTTCCAAAACTACAGAGCCTGAAAGATCCACTGCCAAAGCTTGATCAATAACTGTATTAAGGCCAAGTGCCTTCCAAACTTGCCGAGCGTGTGTACAAGTAAACAGCAAATGGCGAATATCTTCAGGCCCAGAACGACAAATAGGACATTCTGCTGAGACTTTAATATGCCTAGAAGCGAGAACTGCCATACCAGGAACAACACCTTTAAGAGCTCGCTAGATGAAGATTTTTATCTTACTAGGGACTTTCAACTTCCACACAGCCGACCAAACAGGATTAACATTTGAGGTCCCTTCACTACTAATAATTTTTGAACCAAACTGGTGTTCCCATTCTGAGTAGTAGGCTGACCGAACAGAAAATGAGTGTGATTTGGTCTTATGCCATGCTATAAAATCCTCGTTTAGATGCACTGATAAAGGAATTCTCAAAATTCTTTCTGCATCAATTGGAAAGAAAACAATCCTGATAAGTTCCACATCCCAAGCTCCTGTATTAGGATCAATCAACTCATTCACCGTTCTTAATAACACGTTCCCTTTTCTTGTGTGGATCATCCTTGTTGGACTCGAAGGTACCCAATGGTTCTTTCAAATATTTATTTTCTCACCGGAACCAACTCTCCAAATGTGGCCTCTCCTGAACGTTTGCAGATCAGCGACGATACTCTGCCACGTAAAAGATGATCCCTTTTTTGGCCCTGCCTTTAAAATATTTTCATCAGGAAAGTATTTTGCTCTCAAGACAGTAGCACAAAGAGTGTCCGGATGACGCCCCTCTAATATAATACTCGTATGTGGACTATTCACGACAACAAAATTATCGGCTAATCTAGTTCTCCGGATGCACGGGTTAACCCGCTGAGTACGCTATTAATATGAACCGAACCAAACCAAACCGTATCCCAAGAATACGTGTTTAGTGTCCCGAAACGTAAAAGCACGTTTAGTCGTATCCATCAAGTACCTGAAAACCTCTTGGCCTATCATCCAAACAGAGTGCTCTCCCACAATTCAATCTCCGATCAGCAGATCCACCGGCGCGGCAAGGGCGGCGCATCATCGATCTTCCGAGCTCGGACTGCGGCACGGCGGAGGCGCGAGTTCATTGCGGCTCGGCTACCGGGCGTCGCCTCGCCTCGTCAGCCGGGATCGACGGCCGGGGGACTAAACTAATTCCTCCGATCGAAGTTATTAATCAGTTCACCATCCCCAGTCGTTTCATCGCAGCACGCATAATAATCAGATGATGTGATTAATTAGTCCCACATCGCCATTTCGGACGGAAATTGCGCGCTATAAATGCGCCCCATTCGCAGGAACCCTCGCCGGGTCTGGTAGCGCAGGCCTGTAACTCCGGCTTCTTTGGAGGGTAGAGTTGGCGAGGGAAAGGCTCGGCTCGGGCGGAGCTGAGCTCGGGTTGTGGTTGTGTGTGTGCTGCCGAGCTTTGAGCCCATGGTCAGGCACGCACGCACGTCCTGCTTCACGCAGGACGCGTGGTCTCTGAGCCCGGCAGACGCGGTACGGGACTGTACCCCCCGCGACGGGCATATGCATATATGCATGCACGGCCGGCAGCCGCCGGCGGCGAGCCCATATAGTTATCTAGCTGGGCTTTCTCCCGTTGTGGGGGAGCCTTGGGTTCGTTCGTTCGCGCGCACTCCGACCACCACCCCTCTCGCCAACTCTTTTGGAGTAGTTTTTGCATGGCCTGCATTGCGTTCTGACATCTATGCAGAAGACACGAGTCATTAGTCAAGCTATGTGGTTAAATCAGAAATTTGTGTACGCCCGAACGTAGGATAGTCACCTGTCGAGGCTTGCTGTGGTTGAAGCTTCGATGTGGAGTGTGGTCGTACTCCCGTTTCATCGGTCTTAGATTTCCACTCGGAAAATGGACCATGATACTCCAGCAAAGAACCACATGTGAATCAGTGTTTTAAATAGCCGGCTATGAAAAATAGCGACGAACCTCTAAATCAGCTATAGCAGGCTAAAGCGGGCTATTTATGAAGGCGACCATTTAGCGGCACACTGCTGAAAAGGCTATAGCTCCGCTATAGCCGGCTATTTAAAACTATGTGTGGACGTCGTTCTTGCATTTACAGTCTGTTAGAAATTCCTCTACTAACTTTTTTTTTAGGGAAATTCCTCTACCCCCCTCCCAACCACCGCCGCACGGCGTGATTTCGCCTGCGATGCCAAAGTGAACCCACCCAAGCTGCCTCCCCAACCCATTCCACGGCATGAGCCACCAGTTCCATGCGATTTCGCCTTCATTAGTAAATCCTAGGCACGATATTGTTGTCCGCCCGCTTGAACTTTATTTTCTTTCTCTACCACAGTCGAAAACTCCAGCAACAGTATAGGCCTTTGTTCTCCCCTTCCGTCTCAGTTACTTGTATCAACGGGGTAGAAAACTTGTATGGAACAAACTTCTTAATTCATGTACGTGAAGTAAATCTTTCTTAAGTAGAGTAGCAGTCTAGTCATATGGATTGTTGTTGCCATATGGATGGTTTTGCGCAAAATGGTTGGGCACAAGGTTTTGATTACCACGGTAACCACGGATCTCGGTACCCCATGAGAAATTGTCTTACTGAGCAAAAAGAAAAAGACGACGTTTTTGAATTTGTATGAACTTTGGCTGAATTCTCATTCAAAATTCTTTCGCAAGAAAAAAAGAATCCCCATTCGAAATTCATATAGAAAAATCAGCAGGTAATCGTCATCTGTTTTCAGTTACCGCGGTGACTGGAAATCTCGTTGCCCCTTGAGTTTTTTTTCATCTGGAATCCAAAACCTAGGTTGGGAAGAGAACCTATATTCTCTCTGTGTTAACTCCAAAAATTTGTGAATATTCCTTTAAGAAAATCATGGATGATAATCTTAACATGGCATGTCGTTTTGCAAAAGAAAAAATTGTGTAAGATATGATCACTTATGTCCTACATGAAAGAAGACAAATTAACACACACGGAGGTGTGAAGATTTTTATTTATAGGTACTCCCTCCGTTCACTTTTGTAAGTCGTTTCGGACAATTCAGAATAGGTTGTTTTGCACATTGTCTGAAATATTTTCAAGGTCTTATAAAAGTGTACAGAGGGAGTACAAATTTTGTCTTTTATATGCATAGTGCATCTTATCATAATTTTGCATCAACTTTTACAAGTCTACTTGTTATCTCATACTGGATATTAGAAAGAAATTCCAAGAATTGATCCAGTTAATAAGAGGGAAACCTCCGAAAACCCCACACACCCGACTAGGAATCAGGGCACATCATTCGAGCAAGATACAAAGGGTGCCTAGGCCCAAGTCCATCGACACGACCTCATACCTAACCAAGATCTACTCCTTGCTTACCATCCACCACCAGCAAAAAAAAAGTTAAAAAGTTGGACCACTGACCATTTTGGCGGAGCTCTAAGTTCACCCATTTCTCGACAAGTTTGTATCTCTCTCCAAAATAATGCCCTCGGACTGGCCTAACCGTTGGTTCACACGGTTCAAACGAGATTTGCTTGTATACAAATTGGATCTCAATTAAAACAAACAAAAAGGATTGTCTAGCCTGGGTTTTTTTTAAGGATGCTTGGTTAGTTGTTGGGTACACCTCTCAACAATGAGGTTGTGGGTTTAAGTCCCCACATATTGCTTAGAATGAACAAGTGTCGTATGGAAAAACACAGGAAAAAGGGACAAAATCCAGGCAGTTTGATGAGTGTGACACACAATTTCAGCACAAAATTAGGACCCTGCTTTGAATTTAGCCCTAGGGCCTTCAAATATCAGGGCCGGCCCTGCTGGTTCTAATAATGAACTATTATAATATAATCCGAGTCTTTCGAGAAAAATATTTGCAGGTACGTCTCTGGCCTCTCAAACTTGTCAAAAGAGTCCACACATTAGCCCAAAACAATACTTGGTTTGGCGCAAGAGACAATCCGTAGACAACTCGCGCGACGCACGCGGAACCCCAGCCCCTCCCGCATCGACGCTGCCGGCGATCCACCCCTGCACTGCGTCGCCCACCGAGACGCGCTCCTGCAGTCCTGCCCCGTACTCGATCCAGGCAGAGGTAGCACCGCGCCCGCTCCAACAACCTCGCCGCCTGCTCGACTGATTCCGCTCTCAGAATCATGGCGATCTAACTCCCAAATTCTGCCCTAGCTTCTTGCGTCGGCCTAAGATCCATGGCGGTCCCCACCTTGTCCTTCAACCCCTCCACCCTGGTTGGCTCAGACGCCGCCGGCTGCACCACCGGCACCGCACGCGCCGGGCTCCCCGAGTGGGCTCTACTGTGCAGGGTGGGATGTAACTCACGCCGCCGGAACGCGACCACCGCCAGGAGCCGCACGAGCGAGGGCCTGGCCGTGGAGGTATCCTTCTGGCTCGTCGACCCGCCGGGCGTCTCCTACTTCTCCGTCCGCTGCCCCGGCTACCAAAAGTTCACTTCCTCGCTCATCTGCGTCGAGGATGCCTTCGTCCTCTTCAGCGTCGCACCCTGGGGGTCCACCCAGCACTACTTCGTCTACACAGCCCGCGGCCGCGGCCGCGGCCCCACCGTTACTCAGCCATCGCTGCGACTGCTCCCGCATCCCGGTCCTGCCTTCAACGGCTGGCAGACGATTTTCGGCCTCCTGCCCCGCGGTGGCGAGCACTACGTCGTGGCCTTCGTCGACCGCAAGGTCCGCAACTGGACCCTCGACGGCGATTTCTGGCGCTTTGACACCTATGTCTTCTCGTCCGAAACGGGGGCATGGAGGAGCAGCCACGCGTCCTTGGTGCACCTATCGGTCTCTGACAAGCGATTGTGCGACCAACACACCTTCTCCAAGCAGATCATGGTTGGAGAAGGCTCGATGGGCTGGGTTGACTCTGACCATGGCATTCTCCTTCTCCACAACCTGTTCGACGACGGATGTCCTATCATGGATTTAATCCCATTGCCCCATTGCGCCTCCCGGTATTTCTTCGATGTCGCCTGCTATGACGACGGTCTCATCAAGCTCGTCGAGATCAAACACGATGGCCCTGGTGGGCATCATCTCTCGACCAGCGGGGAAGGCTGGAGAGCCACCGTGTGGAACAGAAGGGTCTCTTGGGATGGCTGGCAGAAGCGATGTACCGTCCACGTTGATGACATTTCGGTTGATCAGAGCTACTTTGCTTTGCTGCCTGATCAGCTGCGGGATGAAGAGACGCAAGAGCTGACGCTGAAGAAACTGATTTTCCATGGCCCGATTCTGGGCGTGCACGATAATGATGTTCTTTGCATGATGGGCAAGGTGAATGATGAAGACGACAATGCCTGGGCCATCACCATCGACATGGAACATGGGATGGTGGAAGCATTAGCCCAGTTTCCTGCCAAACGGAACGACGTCCTCAGGACAATGTACTGTTCGTGCATCTTCCCTAAGTACCTCAACGTAGCCCAAGGTGGTTCTTCGCCCTTCTTTCCCCCTGCGCGAAAGAAGAGGAAGAAGAGAACGAGGAGTAGTAGGAGGAAGAAGAAGCAGCAGCCGCAAGTCTTAGATCGCCGGCAGGGATTGTTGTATTTGCTCTGCATTGTTGGCTGCATACTGATAGTGATCGTTGTGAGAGAGTTACGTAGTTTCTATTTGTTGTAAACAACATAATCCGCCGCTTTTAAAAAGCTCAGATGGAGCTTACTTTTTGCAGGCCAAAAGAGTTTCAGGGCCTTTTTGTAGTTGTGCATATTATGCACATACCATCCGCACAGGCACGTGTCAAACATTTTTAATCATATTCTTGATGCAAGTTATTTTGGCAATCTAAGGATTGTGCTGCTTTTTTTATGTCGCATGTCACTAGGAAGATTGAACCCTACCATATGCCATCTTTGTATGCATATTGTTTTGCCAATCTTACATTTTAAGAGAATTGGTCAAGAATACATGTGTTCTGTGGTCCAAATGCGATAAGGTAGATTCAGAGACAATCATACTAGTATCATATTACTTCTGTCCTTTGTATATGCAAGCTAGCAGCTAGATGCTAAACCTTGACATTCTTCAAATTTGGTCAAATGGATGCTGCTATTCACCATACTACTAGTATTGCCTTTGATGATTATACATGGTCATTGTGCCTCTTGTGTCAAAGATTTTAGTCCTTCAAATTGGTATACACTTCTCTGCAACCTGTCTCAGAGATGAACATTTAAAAAAAAGACCCCGAGAAGCGCGGAATCCAAAAGCAATTGCAGTTCATATATATGATGCAGCAGCAGTTGAGTGCAACAATTGTAGGCGAAGTGAGCACTCTACTAGAAGTAGTATTCAGAGATACAAACTTGGAACATCACAAAAAATATTTATTCTACACTAGAGGTGGTAGAGACTTTAAAAATTTCCTCTACTAACCTACTCCCAACCGTGCTCCGCCGCGGCGCCGCCCGTGTGATTTCGCTTCCGGCACCACAGTGAAGCTAACCTTCTGTGCTTATTTTTCAAAGCTATATTCACGGTGTGAAAAGCCAGCTCTGCTTGGTAAATGAGACTAAACTTCTAGAGTTTTGTTAATTATCTGGTGATTTCGTTTTTGCGCACAGTAGTATGTACAGATTATTTAAAAACAAAAAAATAAGTAGCTTGGCAAATGCCAAATATCTAACTGCTATTAAACGCCTAAACCAATCAAGATTATCATAGTATTGTAAGAAATGGACCTTTCGGTTCAGATAGTTTAGAAAATTCAGAGTTAGATGTATCATATCTAAGAGCTTGTTAGCAACAAATGCAATAAATAAATAGGAACCACGTATAGCTATACAAGTATCATATATTTTGATATACTGAGTTAGTTGTGTAGTACGGATCTCAAAGCAACATTAGATGATAAGGATAAGAGGTGTCTGGAAACCTGAGCTAAAAAATTCCATTCATAGTTAATCCAGATTTCACTGCCTTCTTGTTTTGAAGTAATTCAGCTACATGCAGGGTAAAAACTTGCACTTATACACCTGATTTTTTTGTTTTTTGTTTCAAAACTAGAGTTAGCGACGTGTTTAAATTTGGATTATACCCTGACGGTTTCATCTGACATGAACGCAGTATTAACTGAAAATAACCTTCCAAGTGACAACTGATCTACAGAAAAGCTATATATATATACATATAAATGGTTACCTGATGATTTTGTTTTCGAGTGCGGTAGTATGTACAGAGTACTTATAAGAACAAAAAAACAAGTAGCTTACCAAACGCCAAATATCTACAGTAACTGCTACTAAACGCCTAAACCAATCAATATTATCATAGTATTGTTAGAAATAAACCTTGTGGTTCAGTTAGTTCAGAAAAATCAGAGTTAGATGTTGTTTTCTCTTCAGTTAGTATCATATCTAAGAGCTTGATTGCAACAGATGCCACTAAATGAATAAATAGGCACCACGTATAGCTATACTAGTATCATATATATAGTGGGAAACATCCATTGTATTGTAAAGTTAAAATTTTAACACGATTATCATATTATCATAGTATCATATCTAAGAAGGAGAATGTGTCACGAATGAAGAAACAAGTAGACTAAACACTCAAGTGGAACTCACTGGAACAGTAGGAAACTGGTCGTCTCCTTCAGTGATTTATTCAATTGAAATTTTGCTAGTTCTATAATTTTGTGTGATATTTTGAATAAGATAGTTGAGAAATTTAAAAGCCTATAATCTTCTTTGCCTTGCTTGCTTCCTCTCTCAACATGATGAGTTCTTCCCGCCTGCTCATGTCGCGGTCACCCTGAGGGGGAAGCTTCAACTTTCAGTATCTTATTTTCGATCGGCACCTGGATGATTTTCCAGATCAGCATTATTACCTTCATCGTCGAATGCTAAATCGTAACTTCTGCGGTTGTTCCCGCCTCCGTGAGTGTTTTGATCTTTGACAACATAATTGGTGCCTTTGTTTTCCTCCTCAACGCCTTGATCACAATCTCGGGGCAGGTGATCTGGGGCACCACACTTGAGGAGGCACCCATCATCTTTATCGGCATTTAGTTTGCTTTGCCTGAACCGACCCCACAGCTTTGGGACATTTTGTGCAAAATCAACCTGGATCCTCCTGTCATGAATCAGGCTATTCTCCATCTTAAAATATGCACGCTCACAGTCCTCCTTTGTCTCAAACTCGATAAAAGCATAGCATAAGCTATCTCCAGTCTTGCACTCACGAATTATTTCAGCCGATGTCACAGTTCCGAAACGAGAAAAGATTGTATGCAGATCCTCATCTTGTGTAATTGGGTTAAGTTTAGAAACATACAAGACATTGTCTGGCTGTTCGACTCCGCCGCAGTGATCACAGCTAACGATCACAACATTATTAGAGAGTGCATCTTCAGAGCAGTCCACTGTTTCATCGAAAGGGACCTGTGAGCGCTCTTCTGCAGTCTCATCACGTGGCTTTCCTACAGGAGAATTCCCAGGGATGAGTTCTGCAAGCCGAGGAGGTTCGTCGAAAGGATCGTCCAAGACATATGTATGTTTAATCCTTATGTCCATGAATGGTCTCCCTTTATCATCAAGGCATGATTCATTTATCTTTGCCAGCGTATCAAAACTTTCACCCTCAGCAATCATCCCAAACACAGTGTGTTTACCATCAAGACCGTCCACGCCGTCCCGCAAGGTGAAGTAGAACTGCGAGCCACCTGCCATGGCGACGGTGCCAGCGTTTGAATGCCTCAGGTCCGGACGGATCTCGTCATCGAAAAACCGATCTTGATCGCCATGAAGGATCTTGTACACAGAATGACCTCCGGTGCCGGTCCCGGTTGGGTCCCCGGTCTGTGCCAGGAAATCCCTCTCCACCTTGTGGAAGAGGCAGCCGTTGTAGTACTTGATCTTGCAGAGCTTGAGGAAGTTCTTGGTGGTGATGGGGCACTCCTCCGTGTGCAGATCCACATCGATGTCGCCCACACTCGTAACGATTAGAACCGACATCCCGGTGATCCCCGCTGTATGCACTTCTCCGCGCCGGCGCCGCCGCCTCCAACCCCGATCTGCGTCCTGCGGTCGATCCCCACTCGGGAACAAATTTTCTGCGGTCGATCCCCTCCTCCGTCTTCCTCTATTCTTTTAGGGTATATAAACCCTTTCCTAAACTTATAATCTTTATTTACTAGTACTTGTGCACGTAAATAATGTGTGAGGACTAGTTCGTGGTGTACTAGCAGCAGTCCTAATGGAGTTCGAGTCTAACTAGGCTAGGTTAAGTACCGATCAATGCGGCCGTGTGATTATGTTAGGGAAGTTATAGGGCTAGAGTCCTGTTTGGATTTATTGTCTTTCCGATTCCGGTTTGTAATCTCAGTCAAGTATGAGTAGATGCGTGCATTCGTCGATTTTGATGTGATCAATCTGTGGGCGAGTTCCAACAGAAATGTACCACTCCGGCAGAAACTGATAGTTGGCTACTTTTACCCCGAACTTCCTAGCACCTATAGTTTGATGGATGATTGTAATCAGATGTTAATTTATTAATAAAGCTCCCATAGTCCAATGAAAAAACTAGACTCGCATACACAGCCACCTCCATAACTGACATGTTTCCATTTTCCCCAACATGTTGATGTACAAAAACATGAGCAAAGACAATGGGGATGGCGACGATTAGGGCATCTCCAGCCGCGCCCCCAACAGGCCCCCCCAGGCCACTTTTTCGGCGCCGGCACCGAAAAAACGGCCCAGTCGCGCTCCCAGGACGCCGAAAATCGCCGGTTCGGACCTTTTTTCCGCCCGGCGGTCACAGACCGAACCCGGCGCGTTGGGGAGCCGTTGGGGGCTCCGGCGCTAGGGAAAAGCACGCCTGGCCCACACCGACAGGGGAAAAGTCAAGGTTTTCTTCCCCCGACTCGCCTCGCACCCCCCGCGCCCTCGGCCATCACTAGCTATATCCCGGCGACGGCCGCCGCCCTACTCCGCTGGATAGCCATTCCCCGCCGGAAAATAGCAGCACTTCGCCGCGGCAGCCCCTCCCACAGCAGCTGGGCGTTTCCGGCCACGGAGGCGCGGTTTAACGGCGGGTACACGCCCACCGAGCGCAAGGTGTTCGGCGTTTTGCCTGCCTCGGCGATGGACTCGGATGAGGAGGAAGATCTCGCCGCGTTGCTAGAGGAGGAAATCATGGCCGACGTCCAGGAAGAAGAGCATCTCATGGTGCTTGCCGCCCTCGCCCAGCTGCTGACAAGCAGTGAAAAGCCGCGGCGAGGTGGCTCGGCGCCGGGGCGGGCGAAAGCAAAGAACCGGCATCGTCTGCAAGGCTACTGCATGCTCTACTCCTACTACTTCGCCGATGCTCCACTTCATGGCGAGAGAACATTTCGGCGCCGTTATCGGATGAGCCGAAAGCTCTTCCTCAGGATTGTGAATTCCATCCGGGAGTTCGACAACTACTTCAAGTGCAAGATGGATTGCACTGGCGCTCTTGGATTCACCTTCATCCAGAAGTGCACGACAGCGATGAGGATGCTTGCATATGGAGCTCCAAGTGATTCACTCGACGACTATGGGCGCATGGCCGAGTCCACCAGCATAGAGTGTTTCTACAAGTTCTGTCGGGCAGTGGTGGCAGTGTTTGGGCCACAATACTTGAGAACACCCAATGCGGAAGACACTGCTCGGATTCTAGCCCAGAATGCAGCAAGAGGATTTCCTGGGATGCTTGGAAGCATCGACTGCATGCATTGGAAATGAAAGAACTGCCCATTTGGTTGGCAGGGGATGTACAAAGGCGCCAAAGGTGGTTGCAGTGTGGTGCTTGAGGCGGTACCCACACAGGACCTCTGGATTTGGCACTCCTTCTTTGGTATGCCAGGAACTCACAATGACATCAACGTGCTGCAGTGCTCTCCTGTTTTTGCCAAGCTCGTTGAGGGCCATTCTCCTCCGGTGAACTTCGAGATCAATGGGCACCAATACAACAAGGGGTACTATCTAGCTGACGGCATCTATCCGAGATGGTCGACATTTGTGAAGATGATCTCAAACCCTGTGCCAGGAGGCAAGAACGCCTGGTTTGCGAAAGTTCAGGAGGCTTGCCGGAAGGATGTCGAGCGGGCATTTGGTGTGCTCCAATCTCGATTCGCTGTTGTTCGGTACCCCGCTCAGACCTGGTCGAAAGATTAAATGTGGGAGATCATGACTTGCTGTGTCATCTTGCACAACATGATCATCGAGAGCGAGCAAGAAGACCCAGTGATTGACACTGAACCATACTACAGGCAGGGTCCTCTAGCCGAAGTTGATCACCAACTACCGGCAACTTGGACTGCCTATCTCAGTATGCGTCAGGAGATCCGAGACCCACAGGTGCATCATCAACTGCAGAAAGATCTGATTGAGCACCTATGGAGGCTCAAGGGGGACGCCTCGTGATGAAATACGAGTTTTTATTTGTTGAACAATATAATTTGTATTGAATTATTTGTTGTTGTAGTATTTTGTTGAAGTATTTGATTTTTCTGTGATGAAATATGTGATAAGAAATAATTGTGTTGATAATTGAACGCCGAGACACGGCGAAACCACGCCGAATATGGGCCTATTCTCGCTCATATGGGCCGTTTATTCGCCGAAATTGGGCTGCAAAGTGGGCTAATTTCGACGCCTGGGGGCGAGCTGGGGGCGACGACTGGGCGCAAACCCGCCCCCAGCGCCGAGTGCATCGCCGGCTCGCCCCCAGGGGGCGATTTTTATGCGTCCTGGGGGTGGGGGGCAACGGCTGGAGATGTCCTTATGAATTAAAACTTCTTAAAAGCTCCCATTAAGGCCTTCATTTTGAAGATCCTCTTTCGTTATGTCCATTTTGTCATATGTAGATTGCAATGGTGTTTCAAAGGTCCATAGACGACACTGAGCTTCACTCACAGTGCGCCGACGAAGGAGTGCAAGTGGAAGACGTCGTCGATATCTCCAAGGATGTATGTGTAACTTTTGAAATATATAAAGATGTCCTTGTAACGGTTGGTTGACTTGAATATAGGGCCTTTGAGCTCTTCAAATAAAAAAACAAGGTGTTCCCCATGCAGGAGGTGGCCCCCATATTTGTCAACAAATATGACGCTCAGGAGCGGACCCAGACTGAAAATTACCCGGTGTCTACATAGAAGAACACACGCCTACATGTCAAACAATCAATGACCTACACACTAAATCAGTGAATTATATTAAGCAAGTGCAAATTGGATGCGGTGCCAGTGACACCGGCTAGCTGTACGTAGCTCCGCCCCTGATGATGCTATTGGAGCAATTACAGACCCTCGTAAAGTCAATGCCTCTTACCACACTAGATTTCAGAATCGCTATAGGAATCGAGTAGATGCGCTGTCGTAAAGAGCTAGCTGAAGAAATTGACTTCTTTATGGCCTGATATTTAGCGTGCACGATGATGATCTTCTTTACATGATGAACAAGGTGAATGACGAAGACGACGATGGTTGGGCCGTCGTTATCGACATGAAACACGCGGTGGTGGAGGCACTCTCCAAGTTTTCTATCGATGGGAACCACTTACTCAATACAATGTGCTGCTCTTGCGTCTTCCCCAAGTATCTGAACATGGACCAAGGTGGTTCTTCCTTCTTTCTCCCTGATGATGACTCTCGAGGGAATCTGTGGAAGAAGAGGAAGAAGAGAATGGGGAGTAATAGGATGAGGAAGAAGTAGTTTGCCGCAGGTCTTGGATCGCCGACACGGATTGATGTGTTTGCTTTGCTTTTTTGGCTGCATGCTGATCAGTGGCGGAGCTTTTCTTTAGGGCCAACCTGGGCCATGCCCCCCC
>NC_041384.1:38879168-38881435 GCF_002162155.2 Triticum dicoccoides | reverse complement strand
ACACAGCTAGTGTAGTTTTATTACATTATTAGGACATAATTAGACAGAAATGGTGGAGTTCCGCCCAATCTTTGAGTGAATGGCCCCTCCTACCTGGGTTGGCCCCTCCTATAATTCCAATCAAGCTCTGCCACTGATACTGATAGGGATCAACGTGAGAGTGCTGCATTGATTCTCTTGGATGTAGACAACATAATCCATCGTCTTTTAAAAGTTCATATGTAAACAGAGTAATCTATCGTTCTTCAAGAGCTCAGATCAAGCTTAATTTTTGTAGGCCAAAAGGGTTTTTGACCCTTCTTGTGTTTGTACATATTATTATGCATATACCATCCGCAAAAGCACACACCAAATTTTTTAGTCATATGCTAGATGTGAGTTATTACTGCATTAGTTTTCATCTTCTCTCTACATTAGCGTCTTAGTATCCAGTCTAGTTAAAGGCCGAGCTTTTTAGTTATGGTGCATGTCACTTGAAGGATTGAAAACGAGCCATATTCGCAAAAAAAAAGATTGAAAACGAATCCTTTATTTCTTTTCTTTTTTGCGGGAAAACCTCTATTTACATGCTAATTTTTCTATGCACGTCAACTACTCCCTCCGTTCCTAAATATTTGTCTTTTTAGAGATTTCAAATGGACTACCACATACGGATGTATACAGACATATTTTAGAGTGTAGTTCACTCATTTTGCTCCGTATGTAGTCACTTGTTGAAATCTCTAGAAAGACAAATATTTTGAAACGGAGGGAGTACAAAATATTAAGTTACATTTATTTACATGTAATCCACTATCTAATCTTTCTAAGCATGCAAGCATGCCTCATCAGCACCTATGTATGTCAATTATAATTACACATTTTGCATTAATTTAGCGATGCAATCGTGCCACATTAGCAAGCCATATATGTCGTCCATATATAAGTTATATTTTTTAATCAATTTCTATATTGTCATATGTGGTATATGTATTGGATAATTGAAGCATATCTACACAGTTAACGATTTGCATTTTGTTGGCACAATTTAAATTGACAATATCTTTTTTCTGCATTAGTTTAGTTGTTTTTTCTAGCACATACTAATACAGTTGTTTTAACAAGGTTCCCGCAGCAACTAGCGAGGCATTGTTAGTTATCTTTAACGTACACCATCACATGCCATCTTTGTGTGCATATTGTTTTGCCAATCTCATATTTTAAGAGAATTCATCAAGAGTATCATACATAGAACAATTATCCTTGTTCGTTAAGCAAAAAGATGTTCACAGATTCTTTTTTTAAATGTTGTGATGTCAAAAGGCATGAAAATAGTTCATGAATGGAAAAAAAGATTTATGGATTTCAAACTACGTTCATGAATTTTAATAAAAGTTCGCAAATTAGAAAAAAATACAGACTATACAAATATTCTCAATTTAAAAACATTCACGAATTTAAAGAAATCTCATGAATTTGAAAAAATATTTGTGGGTTATAAAAATACTCACGAATATGAACAAATATGTGGACAGGTAGTGGTCCTAGTTAGAGACGAAGACGAACACCCACCCCTCAATCCAGGTTTGTCAGGCTCCTGATCATCACAATGAAAGGTTAACCAAACCGTATCCAAAGAATACGTTTTCGCTGACCTGAAGCGTAAGCTTATGTTGAGTCGTATCCGTCACCTCTTGGCCTATATATCCAACCAAACAGAACGCACACCCCGAATTCAATCCCCCGATCAGCAGCAGATCCACCGGCGGCAAGGGCGGCGTACCACCGATCGATCGTGGGAGCTCGAAGCCGCGCGGCGGCGGAGGCGGGCGTCTCCCGTCGCGTTCTCGCTGAGTCAGCCGGCCGGGCTCGATCCACCTGCCGGGGACTAATTCCTCGGAATCAGCTGCTAATCCCCCGTCGTTTAATCGCAGCACGCATCAGTAGAGTGATTAATTAGTCCCACCTCGCCATTCCGGGCGGAACTCGCGCCCTTTAAATGCGCCCCATTCGCCGGATCACTCGCCGAGTCTGGTGGCGCAGACCTGTGACTCCGAGCTTCTACGGAGGGTATTGTTGGCGGGGGAAAAGAGCTCGGCTCGCGTGAGCGTTCGCCGGCAACGGTGGCGGAGCCGAGCTTTGGGTTGGTTGGGTTGTGTGCTGTTGCGCCTTGACTTGAGCCTGGGAGGGCAATGTAGTGGCGCTGAAGTGCGCCGGGCATCAATGCCGGCTGGCAGGTGGCCACGGAAGTGGCCGTCGCCGGCGAGCCCGCTGCTAACCCCTAACCT
>NC_041384.1:38845874-38879039 GCF_002162155.2 Triticum dicoccoides | reverse complement strand
GGTACTGGGTTCGTCGGCGCGCACACACTCCTCCACCCCTACCCCGCCAACTCTTTTTGTAGTTTTGCCCCGGCATTGCCTTCTCAGTTCTCACATCTATGCTCTGCTTGGTAAACACTGTAGCAGCTTGTTTAATAAGAACAAACAGAAAAGTAGCGTGCCAAACGTCAAATATCTAACTGCTGCCAACGCCAAACCAATCAAGATTATCATAGTATTGTCAGAAAGAAACCTTGCGGTTCAGTTAGTTTCAGTTCGTTCAGAAAGTTCAGAGTTGGTTGTCGTTTTCTCTTCAGTTAGTATCGTACCTAAGAGCTTGATAGCAACATATGCCAAAAACAAAATAAGTAAAAAGGCAACACCTATAGCTATCTAATCTAAGGAAGTAAAATGTAATAGGATTACAGGAATATTTAACATAGTATCTTATCTAAGGAGTAAAATCTAACGAAGAAACATGCAGACTGAACACTCAAGTGGAACTCACAGGAACAGTAGGAAATTGATCGTCTACTTCAGTAAAATTTTCAATTAAACTTTTGCTAGTTCTGTCATTCTGTGTGATATTTTGAATATCATAGTTGAGAAAATTAAAAGGTGAAAATGAGTTGGTGATTCAGTTGTATGTTATTGCATATTTTTCTGGATTTCGCTTTCTTGTATCTGTATACGTATATTATGCGCATACCATCCGCACCAGCACCTGTTTCCTACTGTTTTGCCTTACCATCTAAAATCTATGTGTTCTGTGATCCAAATGCGATAAGTTAGATTCAGCGACAACCATATTATCATATTACTTCAATCCTTAGTATATGATTTGCAAGCTAGCAGTGCAAACGCATAGATGCTAAACCTTGACGTCCTTGAAATTTGGTAAAATGGATGCTGCTATTGACCATACTACTAATATTACCTTTGATGCTGTGTTGATGATTCTATTCCTCCAAATTGGTATGACTTCTCTACGACCTGTCTCAGAGAACAACATTTACAGGAAGACAGTTTGGGATCCAAAAGCAATTACAGTTCATATGTATATGATGCACCAGCAGTTCAGTGTGACTTTTGTAGGCGAAGTGACCACTGTAAGTGCAGTGCGTGATCCATTCATGTTACAAACACATGTAGCTCCATTCGCAGCGAATGCACCTCATCAACACTACCATAGATTGCTTCCATATGCTTGAACCGGGATTTGCTACTCGTTGTCACTTACGACAGATGATGTTGCTTTCGGAGGCAATGGATTTAGCCACCTGCCGATGAAAAGCTGCTAGCATGACACAACAGACGACGCTTCCCTGCATCTACAAAGAGAGGAACAAATCCTATGCTCCGCAGAAGGGAGAACAGTCCATCCATAGCAGGTATTGACAGCCACCCATGGTGACCAGATCCAGAGGGAAACGCCTCAATCAACAGAAAAACTCCACTGGTGGTCGTTCCTGTACAAATACAGGTAGAAAGAGATCAGTCCATAGAAAAGATATGGATGATAAGTGGCATTCATAGTTCATCCAGATTTCACTTCTTGTTTCGAAATAGTTCAGCTACATTCAGAATGCACATATACACTTGTTTTTTCCTTCTTTGCTTCAAAACTAGAATTAGCGATGCATTTAAATTTGGATTACATCCTGACTCTTTCATCTGGAATGAACTCAATACTAACTGAAAATAATGCAAGGAAGACCTAATCGATCATATATTGAGAGCAGATTGCCGAAAAAGGGTTTCCCCCGCTTTATATTATAAAGCAAACATCACCGAGCGAGATACCGAACAACGCACACACTGCACACACCCAAGGCAAGATACAAAGGTGCCAGGCATAAGCACACCGCCCCACCGACTACCAATAGAGAGGTGAACCGGACCAAAACGAAGCCGGGCCTCCAAAGCGGTGCCTCCAAGAAGGATACGACCATGGATAGCCGCCACAGCCCGATCAGTGAAGATCAGGTTTTCACCCAAAGAGGACGACAAGAGTGTGAACACCGCGACGGAGCCTTCAGGAAGGGTACGGCGGCAACGCCCACCGCCACCGTCGGCCAGTCAAAGGACTGGACAAGTGGTGTACCCCGGCACTCACACCCTACTGATGAACCTTAACTCCGTCAACCGCCCGCAACCACGCCACCCATGCGGCCATGTTTGCCTGCCCGCACCTGAGACACACGCTCCGCCCACAAACGTCACGCCTCCCGCCGCCAGAGCCGCCGCCATGCAACTAGACAACCCCGGGACCTACACAAAGGCCCCAGCTTTGGACCAACCGATGGCCCTCGACCGACGGAACCACCCGCAGACGCTCCGCTGGTAAACCTGCGCCAACCTGCTCGCGGCCGAGGAAAGGGGGAGAAAGGGGAGCGGACGAATCCAGACCGGCAAACCGTGCCAGCGACAGGTGACGCAACTGCATCGAGGCCACCCATCCCTCCAACCAAGCTCCCCGCCGTACACGAGGAAAGGGGGAGAAGGAGGAGCGGACGCATCCAGACCTGCAAACCGTGCCGGCGACAGGTGGCGCGAGCACATCGAGGCCACCTATCCCCCCTACCAAGCTCCCCCGCGAGCACCCCCATGTCACCCCACCATGGTAGCTGACACACATCTCCGCGAGGCCATCGACAACCGCGAGCCCGCCGACGAGGGAGACCAACTGCTCGCCGCCATGACCGCCCGCACCGGCCGCTCGCCGCCCAGCCCGTCGCGCCACCGTCACGCGCAGCGCCATCACCACGCCCGTCGCGTCGCCTCGCCCTGTGACAGCGAGGCACCCCGATCCAGCCGTGTCGGCCCGCGCCAAGGCCGGTGGGAGGGGGAACAAGGAGGCCTCGCCCTCTGGCGGCGGCGAGGGACGAGGAGGGGGCGGGGAAGGGAGTTGGCGGCAGAGCGGTAGGGTTCCTCCCGTCACCTCGCGGGGGGCGAGCGGAAGGGAGGGTTTTTTTTCGGGTCTGTTTGATATACTTGTTGAATCCCCAAGTGTTTTCCTCCTTGAGAGCAGATTAGCAGGACAACATCAACATCCTAGGTTTTTACATTGATTAAAACGGGATGAAGCCCCTCTAAAATAATATTTAGAATTGGAAGATGTGCCTATAGTAGTAGTATTCAAAGATACATCAGTGTGCGACTTGCGGTAAACGTCTTGCCTATCCTGGCCGACGTGTTTCATGTTATATAGATGGGTTGCAAGCCCGGATACGCGTACAAGTTGTTGTAGAGATACATCTTAGAGGAGAAGAAATACAAGAGATAAAAGAAGATAAAGATTACATGAGTATCTTGTCTAACTACTCCTCATGCGGTTAGCCAAGGTCTCCTCTCCTTGCATGCAAGGTATACACGTGAAGATTATATCACGTTTAACATCCTTCCTTAATCACAACTTCATCAAGTTGAGATTATGCTTGAAGTCCTCAAAACTTCTTGTGGGTAAAGCTTTGGTAAAGCCACCAGCAACTTGGTCTTGAGAGTGAATAAATCGAATATCCAGAAGTTTGTTTGCAACTCTTTCTCGAACAAAGTGAAAATCTATCTCAATGTGTTTAGTTCTGGCATGAAAAACTGGATTTGCTGACAAGTAGGTAGCACCTAGATTATCACACCATAAACATGGAGCTCTAGTGCTTTTCATACCTAGTTCCTTTAGGATTGACTGCACCCATATGATTTCTGCTGTTGCATTTGCCAATGCCTTATATTCTGCCTCTGTACTGGATCTTGAAGCTGTAGCTTGCTTCCTTGCAGTCCAAGATATTAAATTAGGTCCAAAAATATTATCATTTGCCAATTACCCCGCCAACTCTTTTTGTAGTTTTGCCCCGGCATTCTCTATGCTATGCTGAAGAAACCCATCTCAAAGAAAGTAATTCAGAGATGAGACGGGACAAACTCTCTGGTCAGAAATTTATATACGGGTAGCACTAGCACATTCATTGCGCAAAACTTGTCTCAAGGCTTTTTCACCTCAAAGTAGCTTGGTCTCAGCTATGGTTGAAGCTTCAGTTTGATCTGACTTGAATTTTTACTCTTGAAATGAGCCATGATATGCTGAGACATCTCTGATTTTCTTATGTGTGCAAATGAGATTGTGAGAACGAGATGGATCAAACGCGCCCGAGAGAGAAGAACAAACTTCAAGTAAGTATATATCAGAACTTTTGAGTCAAGAGCTCTAGCAAAGAACCACATGTGGACGTCGTTCTTGCGCACTTGCAGATTTTTAAAAATTGCTTTACTAATATTAACCTAGTACACATCGGCAACCTTCTGTGCTTATTTGTAAAAGCCTGCTCTGCTTGGTAAATCACTAAGCTTCTATAGTTTTTGTTATCCAATTATTTTATTTTATTTTCGAGCACTGTAGTATGTACAGCTTGTTTAATAAGTACAAAAAGAAAAGTAGCTTGCCAAACGGCAAATATCTTACTGCTGCCAACGCCTACACCAGTCAAGATTTATCATACAGTATTGTTAGAAATAAACACCTGCGGTTCAGTTAGTTTCAGTTAGTTCAGAAAGTTCAGACTTGGGTGTCGTTTTCTCTTCAGTTAGTATCGTATCTAAGAGCTTGATAGCAGCATATGCCAAAAAGAATAAGTAAATAGGCAACAGGTATAGCTATCTAATCTAAGGAGTAAAATGTAACAGGATTACAGGAATTAACGTAGTATCGAATCTAAGGAGTAAAATGTAGCAGGATTACATGAAGGAAGAAACATGCAGACTGAACACTCAAGTGGAACTCACCGGGAACAGTAGGATATCGGTCATCTACTTCAGTAAATTTTTCAATTGAACTTTTGCTAGTTCTGTCATTCTGTGTGATATTTTCAATATCATAGTTGAGAAATTTAAAAGGTTAAATGAGTTGGTGATTCAGTTGTATGTTATTGCATATATTTCTAGATTTCGCAATCTCGATTGACCATTTTGTACCAAAATGAGTGATGTCAATGCTCTTTTCTTTTGTGTCTTATATAGATGGCTCAAACCGATGATCACTAAATGGTGATGTAGGAAGTGAGCCCTCATAGGGCCACTCACGGCACAATTGTGTATCGGCTGAATTTTCTGGTTCACAACCATCTTCACGGGAACATTTTTCTGGTGCACAACAATCTGCTGCGGCTGAGCGTGAGGTTGTTGATTTAGAGAAGGATGTAAGACATGTAAGGGAAAGAAGGAGATGGCACCATGATCAGAGATGTGGTACAATTTCATCAAGATTAATGATGAAAATGATGTGGTAAAGGCTGCCAAATGCAAATATTGCAATCGTGATATGAAGGCGGACACGAAGCACCATGGTACGCCATCCTTGATCAGACACTTGAATGTGTGCAAGCGCAACCCTCACAAATACAACAAAGATCCAAAGCAGGACATATTCCAAGCAACTCAAGGGGAAGGCGTCCGGACTTGGAGGTTTGATCTTGACGCGCTTAGGGAAGCTTTTGCAGAGATGGTCATAGAAGGTGAGTTGCGCTTTGCTTTTTTTTAGAAGACGGGCTTTAGAAAATTTATGTCCAAACCCTGCCCATGTTTCAAACCGCCATCTAGAAGAACCTGTACCAGAGACACTGCGGGACTGTTCTTCCAACAGAAGTCTAAGCTCAAGAAATTCTTCAAGGATTCTTGTCAGCTAGTTTGCCTAACAACAGATTGTTCGACTTCTCAGCAGCAAGATGGATATATGACTGTGATACCAGTTTTATTGATGAATATTGGAGTCTACAGAAGAAAACCATTGGTTTTTTCTTTGTGAAGGGGCGAGATGCTTGCCTGATTGGGGTTTGGAGGGATTGACTGAAATTGTTGATAATGCAAGTGCCAATGTCGGTGGTATTGTTTATTTGTGGAGGCAGCTGAGCAAAACCAACATGGCTAACTGCTTGCACATGAGGTACACGTTGCTAACCTTATTGTGCAAGATGGCATAACAGAAGTGGACATATCTATGAAGTGTTGTAGAGCTGTTGTTAGGTATATTGGTAATGGTGGTTCAAGAACTGACAAGTTTAAGGAGATTGCTGAGGAAGAAAAGGTGGATGGCAGGGCATTTCTGAAGCTTGATGTCCCAACCAGAAGAAACTCAACATTTTCTCATGTTCAAATATGCAAATAATTATGAGTAGGTGCTCACAGGGTTAGATGAAGAGGATATTACTTACATTAGTGATATTTGTAAAGAGATTGATTCCTTGGTTGCCCCAAAGAAAGATTGGGAGAATGCAAAGAAGTTCGAACGATTTTTGGAGCATTTTTAAGATCTTACTGTTTTGTCGCTTCTACTCTTCATGTCATAAATGTATGATTCACCACGACATCTGTACGTGTCCCCTGATTCTCATCAGCACCCGTGCAACAGCAATGCCTCAAAAAAGGAAAAATCCCGTGGAACAGCAGAAGCTAAAAGCCTAAAAATATAGCAAATTAAAAACGAAAAATTCCGTCGCCGGGACTTGAACCCGGGTCTCTCGGGTGAGAGCCGAGTATCCTAACCACCTAGACTACGACGGAATGATGGTGGAAATACAACAATTCCTCTCACAATCAGAGAGTACCTAAAGCTCAGTTACTAGTTGTGCTGGACTGTAAAGTTGTGGTTCGATTATGGGATCAATGATAATTTCAGGGATCTTTCTATCTGTGTTAGTCCATTCGACGTACACACATGTCAATGTTCTATTGTCATATATTCAACAATGTCAGGGGCACATATCTTTTCTCTCCCTTTTCTTTCAAATCGGGGGTTACAATATTACATCAGCTCCTTCCTTCTGAGTTCAGACTTCAGACCAAAGATCTTAAAGGTGGATGATGAGCTAGTGCTACATTGCTGGTGGCTTACTGCCGTACCCGGAGCACCTGGTACACCATGCTAAAACCAAACTGACGGGCACCATCATAAGGCAGATGTCAGTGTATTGTGCAATGCAGATCTCTCAGAAGGAGTTTTCATTCCCGGAAGAGATGTGATCACCGCCGGCACCTTTGTGCTCCCATACGACGACACGCTCGATCGGAGCGCATTCTCCATCACAATAGCTATATGCAGTGGCGGAGGCAGGGGTGCTGGCAGGGGCCAGGGCCCCCCTATGCTCTCATAAATACCACTATATGTGCTCTTAATCCTCCATTTCTTAAACAAAATTAGCAAGATGTAGATGATTTGGCCCTGTCTAACATTATATAACATGTTTGGCCCCTCTGTATTGAGTTTCTGGCTCCGCCACTGGCTATATGTAGTTGACTGAAGTTGTAATTTGGGTAAGTCCATTTTATGACACAAGAAATGGTTGAAGAAAAAGCTAAAGGACGAAGAAATAAGGATGGCCGTTGGATTTTAATCTAATGACCCAAAAAATTAACTTGCCCAAAATAATTTTTTAGGCGACTCACATGTAGCCGGTCCCTTCTCTGCTGGCGGTGCCAGAGAGAGACGTGCCGAAGCTAAAAAAAAGTTCTGCACATGAAGCCCGTCAAGTATGACATCTTAGGGTAATGTACCGATTTTTCAAAATTCAAGTGTCACAATTTTTATCTTTTATTTTGAGAAAAACTTTTGATCTATTCATCAACTGTCAAGCCTCGATGGCCTCTAGTTTAGATGCCAGCAGTCCCGGCACCTACACCCGTTAACCTTCTAGCTCGCCTCTGCCGTCTGCGGCTTATTCCTAGCCGAGGCCTTGCCGGTGTCCCCGGGCCTCGCTTTGTTCGCCCGGCACCCTAGGTGCCCGGTCGTGCCTCCATCCAACTTTCATCTTTGTTCCCAAACAAAATCGAATGACCAGGTGTCCTACTCAGGAAGGCGAGACGGCGGCGGCTCCCTGAAGACGGAATAAAGGTCTCCCCGCCTAGCCTCCGTTTCGGCAGTGCGTCTAGTATCGTTGGTGGGCGTGTGGAGGTGTGTCTCCAGCAGATCTATCTTTGGTGGATTTGCTCGGATCTCGTCGTTGTTCGTCTACATTCGTGTGTCTTCGGTTTGGATCCTTCCGATCTACGTTATTTATCATCGGTGGCGGTTGCTGTTCTGGGGTGCTGGTCCTATGGGGCCTTAGCACGACGACTTTCCGACTGTCTACTACAACAAGTTGTGCCCGGCTCCGGCGATGAAGGGGCGATGACGGAGGCGCGCCTTCGACTCGCCTCGATGCTTGTAGTTGTTGCTAGGTGGTCTACGGATCTGGTTGTAATTTTTATTTCTGGTGTTCGTTGTACTGCCATGATTAAAGATGAATAGATTGGAAGTTTTTCCGCAAAAAATTGAATGACCAGAATTTGAAATTCAGGCAGCTTACTTTCCAACAAAACAAAACTGTGATTTATTGGACCACCACGTCGATTGTAAAGTACGGCAACTATCCATCCTTTTATTTTCTCTTATATTTTCATCATCACCATCAAGTAAAAGCGCCAAGATTCGAATTCCGAAGGGAGCAGGCTGCCGTACATCAGCATCGCCGATCGTCGTCGAGGCACCAACATCGGTAGTCGGGCTTGGACATCGCGAGGAGCTCCTCCGGCGACATGCGCTCCAGCTCTCGCTGCCTCCACGCCGGGAATGCCTTGGCCGTGGACTCATCATCGTCGTCCTTGGGCCAGCCGTGCAGGTGCAGGTGGCTCATGGCGCGTATCCTCTTGTACAGGCGCATGGCGGCCACGCAGTCGTCGTAAGGGTGATGGTGTCCGCCGGGCTGTATGTCATACCCCAGGCAGCTCCGCGTGAGATACCGGAGCGAGTTGCTCATGAGCCTGGCGCTGGTCTTCATCAGCGGCGGGTACGCGGCCGTGTCCCGCTTGAGGTGCACCGGGTAGTCCATGCCCAGCGCGTCGAGGTCGTGCTCCAGCCCGTGGCCCACGAGGAGCCGGGCGGCGCCGCGGGAGGAGTAGGAGTAGGACTCCTCGCCGTTGAGGAGGATGTCCTGCACCCGCCTCATCGCCTGCTTCACCGTGGGCGCGTCGCGGAGGTGCTCGGGCCGGATGCCCGTGGTCTCGTACCGGTAGTGCGTCACCGGGATGAGCGGCTTCACGAAGCTCTCGTAGAGGATGGTCTCGTGCTCGTCGACGACGCAGACGCGCGCACACACGTCCAGCGTGCCGTCGCTCCCGCCGCCCACCATCTTGCACCCGAGTGCCACCGCGCCGCGGCCGCCTCGCGCGCCCACCCTCGACATGCTTCGGGTGAGGCTCTGCACCGACGAAGGATGGGGCGCCCCGGAGAGCTTGCAGGTCGGGCGGTGGGCACGTACGGCGGCGGAGGCGGGGAAGACGGCGAGGCAGAGCGGGCAGCCGTGGGCTTGGAAGGCGGCGGAACAGGCGGGCTTGGAGGGCAGGGAGGCGCCAAAGCCGAGGTGGTCGCGGAGGGCGTCGAGGGAGCGGCAGTGCTTGCCGCAGACGCCGCAGCGGGGCTCGTGGAGGGAGTGGTGCGACGTCCGCATGTGCTCCACCAGGTGCTCCATCCGGTTGAACTGGCGGTAGCACGCCGCGCACCGGTGACGGCTGCACGCACGTACGTACACACCCAAGAACTCCTCATCAGCAAGAAGAAAACGTATATGTGTTGTACGTGTGGTCGTGTACTGAAAACGTATATTTGTTGTACGTGTGTTGAGAAAACGTATAGATACCGTACGTACAAGAGAAAACGAAACAGTGGAAATGTGCAATCTCAAGGACGCCAGGTTCAATCTCATCATTTAAAATGTGCGTGTAGGAAGGCACAAAATGTGCGTGTAGAAAATTGGTGGCATGATCTGACAAAGTTTGCATGCACTGAAAAATGGCCAGAGGAGAATATGGAGCAGTGGCCAAGGGAGTGCACCTGTGAGCATCTGAAGAGCTGTCCATGGCCGACAGTGAGTCACCTAAGCTAGCAAGCAAGTGCAGAGACGCAGCAAACGGTAGTCGTTCTGCTTGGTTGGTTGGATTGTAAGAAACCGACGGCTATTTAAGTACACATCGATTCCTGACAGCGGCGCCAATGGAGAGTTGCTTCTTTGCGGCATCAACCATATTATGATGTAAGTAGCATATTCATGCAATGTTCGGGAGATGCGATTGCATGTTGTTGAGAGCAGGAAGAAATAACATAGACACGATTGTCCGGTTTGAAAAAGCAAGAACAACCGGATGGATAGAAAGATGAGATTGGATTGGGATTCCGGCCGGAGATCGGCCGACGTGCACACGCCCGGCGGCATCGGGCGGACGATCATCGTCGTCGCCTTAAGTTGGCTCCGTCTTTTGGCGGTGGCGGACAGCCGCGCGGAGCGCCAAGCGATGGGATCTGCGTGGATATCCTGAGAACATACCATCTCTAGATGAGCTTTTGGGTTGGGAGATGTCTTCATCTCATTCTCCGGGTCCTGGTCCTGGGCATCTGTTTTGCTGCCTCTGTGACTGAAAATCCATGTGGAAATAGAATCCAAAAATCATGATTTTCCAACACACTTCATGAGAAACCATGCATTTACCATCTTGTGAGTAAACTGAACCGAAACTTTCTGTTTGGAGAGAAAAATGAACTCATACTTAACTGAACAAAAATAACATAGCCAGACAGTACCAACCACAGATGCAGCCACATCTACTAGTACTGCAGAACATGCAACGTGAAAGTCAATGCTGCATTGTAGTAAACCCCAAAGATAATAAAACTGATGAAGAAAGTTATGCTTCATACACGCGAACAAAAGAGAAATCAAATGTTTCTGTTTCAAGCCGGCAGCATGTCCAGCGAGACTTTACTTTGTCCTTCCAATTCATTATTTTCTTTACCAGGTCTCAGTCCTCAGATATCGTGCAAAAATAGCTATTAAACAGCGATAACTTTTTTTTTTGCCAATCAAACAGCGAGAACTGGTTCCAAAAGCTGAGAAACAAAACAATCCCAACAACAAGAAAAACTTGTTCTAGTCCTAGCCCATGAGTTTTCCACAAATCTAAATGTTTAATGATTTGATCCTCGAACAACACTCAATATGACCAACTGAATCCAAAGGACAGCCAAGCAGAAGCATTAGAGTTAAAAAGCAAAAGAACTAGAAGAAATGGTTCAGTATAGGCTTCCTTCAGAGCTTACACACACAAAATGTCAATCAACAACAGTTGATGGAGCAACCTGAAGTTCAGGGGTTCATATAGGCTTGCTTCAGAGCCTTGTGAAATAGTTCAGTACACAAAGTCTGAACCACAGACTGCATTAAACAGCGGTACCAAAGTCAGCTAGAATTGCTAGTACCAAAATTGGGTCCTTTACATCAGTTTTAGCCACTGGCTTTACTAGAGAAGGTGTTCAAACCATTCACCATCATAACCTGCTTGTCTCATCAGAATCCTTGTGCAGAACATGTAATTGTGATTGAGAAGCAGAAGTTCACCGCCTATCAAAGACTCCAATGTTATCTTGACATCGCCTCTTTGGAAGACCAAGCCAGCACTTGCATATTTGGCCTCATATAGCTCCCATATTTAGCTCAGACAAGGTACAAGCAAATGGACTAAACTCCTTTAGATCTTCCAAAAGGGCATCAAGGAAAGGGATCTCGACATGAAACTGATAGATATGAAATGAACAATCCCACAGCTTGGAATAATCATGGAGTAGTTCGCAAAGAACAGCTATTGGATTCAGTCAAAGAAGCAATTTCATAGGCACCCTTAAAATAAACAAATTCTTCAATTTGTTCAATATCATAGTAACTATAAACATCCTTGGCATAAGAAGATAATATTTCATTATCATTAAACTCACATTGATAGGAAAGGTGTTTTTTAGGGTCTTCATAACTACAAGTAAAATCATATATTTCGCATAAATTCCAAGCATAGCATTGCAAACAATTAATTTGATAACTTAAGAGTTTTCTTTTTTGAGACACGCGGGGTCGCACAAAATAAACATGTTCATCTAATGATTTTCCCTCAACTAAACTAGTTAGGTTTTCAATAGGAGCACAAAGGGATCGAAGATGATCCAAATAGAAAGCTTCAACGGTATGATAGATTTTGGATAGTTCTACAACCATTAGGTTAACAAGTACATTTTTTTGGGTATTTTACGTTTCCTGCCCATAACTAAAGATAGAAAACAAGAGCACAAAATAAAAACTACTTAGAGATAAAGCCAACAAGCGCACACGAGAATATTCACCCCACGCTACTGCTTCCTGGCAACGGCGCCAGAAAAAGGTCTTGATAACCCACAAGTATAAGGTATCAATTATAGCCTTTCTCGATAAGTATGAGTGTCGAACCCAATGAGGAGCTAAAAGTAGAATTACTATTTTCTTCAAGTTCTATCGACCGCCGATACAACTCTACGCACACTTAATGTTCGTTTTACCTAGAACAAGGATGAAACTATTTTGCGGGGATAAAACTAGAATTACATTGCAAGAAGAAAACTAGGAGTACTTTGCAGGATATAAAAGTTAGTTGTTTAGTAGAGAGCTTTTTGTAACACAAAGAGAAAGATTGTCCATGGACAATTGAATATAACACAATAGATACTTATCATATGCAATGAGGGAGATGCATACCCTAACATTTCCGTACTTGAATCATATGCACTTATAATTGGAATTCTAGCAAGCATCCGCAACTACTAAATATCATTAAGATAAAACCCGGCCATAACATTAAGCAACAAGTCCTCTTTACTCTCATACGCAACAATCCCCTCACTCGAGTATAAGCTTCTGTCACTCTCGCTACGCACTATAAGTGAATGATGAACGTATTACAAAACCGTACAACGATAATCCCACACGCTTGCGCGAGACGGAGGGAACCATAGGATAACACCAATTTAACATACAACTTATATCAATCATACCATACGACAAAAAAAATCTACTCAAACATTATAGGATTGCCACACATCATTGGATAATAACATATAACATTAAGCACGATGTTCAAGTAGAGATTACAACGCGAAGAAGAGGTGTCACACCGCTGCATAGAGGGGGAGAGAGTTGGTGATGACGGGGGCGAAATTGTTGGTGTAGATCGCCGTCATGATGGTTCTCGTGACGACACTCCGGCGCCACCGGAAGAGAGGGCGAGAGAGCCCCCCTCCTTCTTCTTCTTGCTTGGCCTCCCTCCTAGCCTAGATGGGAGGAGAGTTTCCCCTCTGGTCCATAGCCGCCATGGCTCCCAAAGTGCAGGAGCCCCTCCGAGATTGGATCTCTCTCTGTGTTCTTTTTTGAAAACCGTTTCTTATATTTCCGAAGATTCGTAACTTTGATTGGGCTGAAATTTTGAGAGGATTTTTATCCGGATACTATCTTTCTTACGGCAGAAGGAAACCCCCAACCGACTTACAGGGAAGCCACAATTCTTCTAGGTGCGCCCAGGATAGGGGGCGCGCCATCTGAGCTTGTGGGCTCCTCGAGTATCGTCTCACGTTGATTCTTTTGTTCCAAAAAAATTGCATATATTCTAAAATAAATCTCCGTAAAATTTTATCGCGTTTGGACTTCGTTTGATATGGATTTGTTGCGAAACAAAAAATGCAACAAACAAGAACTGGCACTGGGCACTAAATCAATATGTTAGTCCCAAAAAAGCATTTAAGTTGTTGTCAAAATTATGTAAAAGTTGTAAAATAATGGCACGAAACAATCAACAAATATAAATACGACAGAGACATATCAGGGCTCTAGACCTCATTAACACTCAAATGGCACATTGCCTATGGAGTGGTTTCGAGGGACACAAGAAGCTTCACCTAGCTAATCGGTAGATGATTTGTATGGAAAAAAAAGTTGCGGGGAGGGGGGGAGGGGGTTAGGGCATCTCCAGCCATTGGCCCCCCAGGAGGCGTCTAAAAGCGCCGCCTGGGGGTGAGCCGGCGCAAAAAATGGCCCTGGGGGCGAGTCGGTCCCCAGCCGTCGGCCACCAGGGCCGCCCCCAGGCACGTATTAAAAAACAAAAAAAAGAACATTCGGCGAAGTTATGATAAAAACTAGTTAAATTTTGGCCAAACATGGCAAATTTCGGCGAAATTCGTCCAAACATTACATTAACCTAATCTAAAAAAAAGAAAGGGGCTGAAGTCGTCGCCGCCGTCGCCGCCATCGTCGTCGTCGGCCTTCTCCTCCTTGACGCAGGTGCCCCTGCTGGACCCCTGCACGGCGTCGCCATGGCGAACAGGCGGCGGCGCGTCGTCGTCGTCGTCGCTGTCGCATAAGACGACGACCCCGCCTTCCTCGCGGCCGCGTTGGCGCTCCTCGAAGCGGCATAGGGCGGCGCACTGGCTCTCCTTCTCCTTCTCCTGGCGCGCCTTCTCCATCGCAATGGAGTCCTGGCGCGCCCATTCGAGGGCCGCGTCGTCGTCGTCGAACTCCGCCTTCACCGGCGCCAGCCCCGGCTCCGTCTTTGGCTTGACGAAGCGCGGAGGAATCGACGAGGAGGAGGCGCACTGGCCGCCCTCGTTGATGACAATGCCGGCGCTGCGAGTGCGCCGGCCGAGCGGCGTCTCCGCCGCGGGCTCGGCCTTGACGCCGAGCGGCGCCGGAGAACCGGAGGAGTGTGAAGAAGAACGCGATGAGGAGGAAGAAGAGGAGGCGCAGAACCTCCTTGGCGCGCATGGCCCGACGCGTCGGTGCTACGCCGGGGCGGCCACCCTCGCCAGGGGGTACGCCAACGGCGGTTCTTTGCCGCCCTCGAGGTACGTGAGCACGCCCTCGAGCGTGCGGCCGGGGACGCCCCACCAGAGGTGGCGCCCCTCGCTGTTCTGTCGGCCGCCGACCACCGGCGCGCCGAAATACGCCGCCCAGGCCGCGTGGTTGTCGGCGGCGTACTGGGGAGGAAGAGTTGGGCGATCTCGACCTCCTCGGCGAAGTAGTTCGGCTTCGCCACGGCGTCGGGCAACGGGGGAATGGGAACTCCCCCGGCGCTGAGCCTCCACCCCGTTGGCCCGGCGCGCATGTCCGGCGACGCCGGGATGTTCACCTGGAACAGGAGCCAGGACTCCTGTTCGCGGAGCGAATGGCGGCCGAAGCCGTTGGCCGCCGCCTTGTCTCCGGGGAAGCGTTCCGCCATGGCGACGGCGGCGCTGGTCGGGCTTAGGAGAGGTAGAGGGAGGGGCTGGGCGGCGGCGCTCGGGAGAGGCAGGGAGAGGAAGGGGCTGGACGGCGGCGAGGGGCGGGGCTGGTGTTGGCACAGGCAAGTGGAGGCTGCCGGCTTTTATAGTCGGGCCGCGCCCGTGTGTACGCGTGCGAGGAAGGGGAGGCGTCCGCGCGCCGTCCCGTGACGCGCCGTCCATGAGGAATCAATGGCAAGGCTGACCCCGCGGGAACCGAGGCCGTTGGGGGAAGACGAGGCGCTGAGTCGCTGACGCGGCTGGCCCGCATCTTTTTCGCGCCAAAACAGTTCGCCCCGTGCGCCCCCCAGCGCGCCGGGTTCAGCCTGGGTCCGCCGACGCTGTTTTTGACCCAAGCCGGCGAAAAACGGGCTCCTGGGGGCGCGACTGGGCCGTTTTTTCGGCGCCGGCGTGAAAAAATCGCCTGGGGAGGCCTTCCTGGGGGCGCGGCTGGAGATGCCCTTAGGAATCCCAAATCTTAAAGATGTGAACATGTGTCTCCTGGGATCCTGGCTCAAGAGATATATTCATGGAGAGGGGAGGCTTTCGAAGCAAGTTATTGATAGCAAGTATTCTACCAATTCCCCCAATATTTTTATGAGCTCCTCCACCAATGCTTCTACCTTCTAGAAAGGGGTCACTTCTGCTATCAATGCCATTAAATTTGGCTACAGATGGGTGGTGAGAGATGGGGGAAAAGCTAGGTTTTGGGAAAACACTTGGATTGGTACAACTCCCCTTGTTGTACAACACTTGGATCTTTACCTCATTGTTGTTGAAAAAATGCTACCATCCATTCTATTCGGGATGGTGACACCCTTAAAATTACCTTTAGGAGGTCCTTTACTCCTTGGATGATGGAGAAGTGGTACGAGCTGGCGGAAATAGCCAAAGACATTAATTTCTCTGGTGATTCTGATGCCTTGATCTGTCAACTGGAGAATAATGGTGTCTATTCCACGAGCTCTCTTTATTTTGTTATTAATTTCAGAGGTGTTAACCTTGCTGTTTGGAAGTTGTGTGTACAACCCAGGATACACATCTTCCTTTTTTGGCCACAACAAATTAGTGACTAAAACCAACTTACTCAAAAGGCATATAGATAAGGGTGAAGAATGCCTTTTAGTACCTGTAATGAAGACAACACCATTTATTCTTTGATGCAAATTCATGAGGATTTCTTCTAGCTTTCCGAGTTCTTCTCTTCCTTAATTTGTGACTTGTGACATGCTTGGATGGTTGTATCGGCTCTCTGGTTTCATTCTTGCAATGGAACCGTGGGTGGGATTTTCCTCCTCTCCTGATTTTCTAAAAAAAGAGGTTAGATCAAATATCTAGTAGCCATGGCTCAAGTAAACCGACCCGGAAAAAAAAGTTGCACCTGAGAGCGTACGTGGCTAGATCCCCAACTAATTGCGCGTGTGATCTCTCCATTAGTGGAGGGCTCACAACCACACATTTCCTCCCTATCCTTCGTCTTCCTTGCCTCATATTTTCTCCCATCTTGCAAATCCTCTCTCATTTCACATGCCCCCCTTCCTTTAGATCAGGGTCAATGTCAGTAAGTCGGCGACCACCACGACTACATGCTTTTGTTCCTGTTTGTGTGCACCGTCTGGAGGAACCACCATTCTTTGGAGCCGCTGATGCAAAAACAAAAGGGCGACGACCGCTCACCGTTGTTGTTTTAGTGCGGGTGCTAGAACGGGGGTCATTGTCGGTTCCTAGTGCTGCACGGGCAACGATGGGCGCTGGAAGTGCTGCAATGGATCGCTTGCCGACGACTCCTAGTGTTGCAATGGAGCGGTAGCTCGTCGGCGGCTCCAGGTGTTGCGATGCAGTACTCGGCAATGGCTCTCGGAGATGCGATGGAATGCTCGATACTGCAATGGAGCGCTCACTGGCGGCATCCCGGTGCTGTAATGAAGCGCTAGGCGGCTGCTCCTGGTGTTGTGATGTAGCGCTTGCCGATAGTTGTCGTGATGCTTGCAGCGAATGCATGTTGTTGCCTTTGCTACTGCTAGATGAGATCAAAGCAGGGGGCTGATTGACGCGATTCGAAAAAGAACGACGTGTGTGCGTTGACTATCCAATGGCTGGGAGGAACAAATCGGAAGGCTGAAATCAGTGGTTGAGGCCTAGGCGAGCCATTTATTTAGGACCTAGATAAATCCCGAACGTTCGGAATCTGTATTTTTTGCAACTAAATCTGTCATCCTTGTGTCACTAAATTTGCCATTGAAAACTTTTTTGCCATCAAAAGTTCGGAATTTATCATTTCCATTTATTTAAGGCTGCAAAAAAAATTTAAAAAAAAGAGAGGAAAAAGAAACCCTTACGGGCCTATAGAGTACTAATAACAACCAGTTTGTCACTCTCGATCTATTTGTCCGGGGCGGGCCGGGCCGGCTGAGAGAGAAACGAAAAGTTCCCCTAGAATCGCTCAAGAAAAACGGAATCCCTCTTTCGTGAAAACCCAGGCGGCGGCGGCGGCGGGGTGCGGCCGGCGGCGAGGGAACCACAAAAAGGCGAGCGATGGCGGGTGGCAGCCCGGAAAAATAGGAGGCGCGGACGCCTCGGGACTCGTGAGTTGGAGGTGCAGATGGAAGAGGAGGTCGTGCAGCGGAATCAGCCTCGTCGCAAGAGGAATCGAGCTGGCCTTGCTGATGAGCTCGAGTTCTTCACGGACCTCCGCAATACGCTGATGAAGAAGAAGAAGAGGTTCAATTCTTCTAACTCCTACCGTAGTCTGGGCACGCAGAAGGGGCTTGGTTTTCTCGACAATCGTATCAAGGTGTTACGCAAGCGGATGGGGGGTAACCGCCGGAACTGCCCACACCTCCCCCGCGATCTCTGATCTGACGGACCCCTCAGTGAAGCATATGGATGGTCTCAGTGATCTGAGTTCGACACTAGGAGCAGATCCAATTTCAGACGATGATGATGATGGTGCGAGTCAATTGCAAGAAAGAAGAAACCACCACATTTGCGGCTAGGTTTGCAGAAAACCACCAACTCGTTAATCCGTTGCAGAAAACACCAAAAAATTTTGTTAAGTCGTTGCAAAAAACACTGATCGGATGATTTGACCCGTTTAATCACTTTCTTACAAGTGGGGTCAGATTGTAAGGAGTTGACTTGGCAAAAAATAACACACACACCCTAGATCTAAAAAACAAAAGCAATCAACCCCTCATCCTGCCCCCACGCACACACCATCGCGGACAATCCCTACTGTCGAAGCAGCGTGAGCTCGGCTGGCACGGCGGCGCCCTAGCGCCGTTGTCGTCGTCGTTGCCTGCGGGGGCGAAGTGGTCGTCGTCGTCTGAGCCGTTGGCAGAGCACACGGTGAACAACGCCCGGAGTGCGAGCCGCAGCCGCCTCCGCTCGCCACCTGCAGAACGCCTCCTGTGGCAGCCATGAGTGCAGCCGTGACGGCCTCGGCCCTGCGGCCGGCCGAACAGAAGACAACGGGCGAGGCGCCTCCCTCCTCCCGCACATCATCCCAACGGTGGAGTCAATCGAGGGGGCGTGCGTCATCTGGGATCTTCTCACGGCGCCGGCCAGGGGGATCCTCTTCCTTGTCCACGGCTGCCATTGCCGCCCGGAGAACTTCTGGCCGCCGTCCCAGCTCTGCCCCGGCCACGTCTGGCTGCCGGAGGGCGTCGCCATCACGGCCCGCGCGCTATGGATGCGGCGGTTCGCGGTGCAGCCATGGGCTCTGGCCGCTTCCTTGTCCTCCCCATGGCCGTAGCCCTCTCCGTCGCCGACGAGGGCGGCACCGTGCCGGGCGGACGGCAGGGCCAGGGCACGGCATCCCGCCTAGGCGCCACCGTGCCGGACCGATGGCACAACACGGCGGCGGCGGCGACGTTCCATGGGGAGGGGAAGGGGGGTCTGATTGCTTTTATTTTTTAGATCTAGGGGGTTGTGTGTTATTTTTTTTTTGCTAAGCCAATTCCTTACAATCTGGCCCCACTTGTAAGAAAGTGATTAAATGGGCCAAATCACCAGATCAGTGCTTTTTGCAACGACTTAACAAATTTTTCGGTGTTTTCTGCAACGGATTAACGAGTTGGTAGTTTTCTGCAAATCTAGCCGTAAATGTGGTGGTTTCTTGCAATTGACTCTGATGGTGCTGATGGTTCTGGTGACGACGAGGAAGAGGATGAGATGGAGTGTGGCAAGCCAGCCATGGAGGAGGATGGGGTCCAGAGGATCACCGGCTCCACACCAATTCCAGAGATTGATGCGGAGGCAGATGCCCAAGATACCGATGTATCAGAGAAACCTGATCCCATTCCCACCAACACAATGGCAAAAGCGTCCATAAACAATGAAGTCCTTGATGGAGCTGACACTGATTGTGTTGACGATGATGAGGTAGACAGAGGCAAATCGGACGCACAATTAGCCAAGGAGAAGAGGGTGATGTCTACCGAGAAGCTCATGTTTGAGTCCTTCCGTCGTGACTGGGAGGCTGCGTTTAGCCGACGCAGCGGCCACTTCCTTAACAAGAGTGAGTAGTAATTAACCATGTGGCTTTGTTTTCTCACTCTTGTTTAATTTAACTAGTTTACCTTCGACGGTTGTCCTTCCTTAACAAGGGAATAGGGGATTTACTCGGTTCATGTTAGATTTCTGACATCTGATTTACTTGGGTGCAGCGACAGTGAGTTCCATGCAGTTTACACACTTGGCACCTGGGCGCATCCCATGGGGCGCCGGCATAGAACCTGCCGTGCAGATCTTCTCTGTCAAGCTTACAGAGGTGAAAGGCGGCTTCAAGTTTCCATTGTCCGTGTATGGTGTGGTCGCTGCCCGTGATGGCGTGGACTACAACCGCAACCTTATCTTCTTTTGCGATAGGAGCAACTCCCAAAAACTTACTCAAAATGTACGGTTGCTGGTGTATTAATTTGCTCTCCATTTTCTTTTGGGGATCTTCTTGCCTGCCTGCCTGCGTCCTCCCTTGTTGATTATTAATTAATGCGGTGGCTGATATACATGATGATGCTTGTGCACGCAGGATCCTTATCTGCGCCTGATCGGCCCATCTCGCGCTGTTTTGTATGAGGACTATGTTAATTATGAGGTCCAGCTTATGGTGAAAGGCAGCGTCAAGTCTCAGGACAGGCCGTTGATCACAGATACATACCGCCAAATCCGATGCCGTATTGGTGTATCCACCATCTGCTTTCAGAACTGCTTCTGCGCGATGGAGTTACGCTTGGAGCGATTTCTAGGTTCGGTCCAGGCCACCATCATTGGCGTACGTGTCGTCAAAGACAATGGGGCGTGGCCTTTTGGACATGGTGTTCGGGTTGCTTGCTCCCCGGCATCACGGGAACTTATGGAGGACAGTGATGGTGAAATCAAGTATGTTGCTCAGCCTTCGTCTGGGGAAATCTTGCTGCTTGATTCAAAAGATGGAAGAAGACCTGCGGATTCAGAGGGATACCTTTATCTGTCAAGGCAAGTTGTTTCTGTAGAACCAAGCAGACAGCTGGAAGTTGAAATACAGGCCTATGCACCACCCGGCGTTCTCCCTGCAAAAGCTCAGGTCTGCTTCGAAGCCCAAGAATGCAACATAGACCGTGGTCGGTGTTGCCTCCTCGGTGCCAAGGTGGAGATCTCTGTTGCTTGGTCCCGTCTTGTTTCGGACATGGAGATGCTTGCGGGTGTTGACAGGGATTTTCAAAGGGACGAACCAGAGGTTGCGTTCACACAAGTGGGGCTGAATGGAGAGCCTTACATGGAACGAATCTTTTAAGAACTGCTTGGTATTAGTTTGTTGAAGTTCCTAATCCTATAGTAGTATTTCTGCATCGTGTTTAGTTATATATGTAAGGTGTCCAACTATGCCTTATGCTATGCATCTGCATCGGATTAGCTATATATATAACCTGTCCAACTATGACTGATGCACCAGGCAACTGTTTGTTTGGTTGTGTATCGACTGTGACTTTTAATATGCTGTTTGAAAGCATTTCTGTGTTGATTAATCTGCTATGGTCTGTTCTGTGATTAATTACTATACTTGTGGTTGCTGACTTGTATTATTATGGTAGCATAGCATGAGACTTCTACCTGCTGGCATGACACATTTGCTTGAAGAAACTGTTTATGCAGTAGCATTTTTCTTTTTCAGTTTATGCAGTCTGATTAAACAGAGACAATCTGGTTTTACTTGACGAAGCAAGTGAATCTTCTTCAGGTGCATGCATGACACACTTGCTTATTTGTTTTCATCATGCAATACAATTTTTCTTCCTTAGTTATCTGTAAACTGAAGCCATATAGGGCACACAACTGCTACAGTAATACACACCCTATTTAATCAGACAAGAAAGCAGGTAACAGCAGGTGTGTATTACTGATTTTATGGACTTGTATTGTACTGCTACTACCTGCTTTCTTGTCTGATTAAATAGAGTACAGTCAGTAGTCTGGTTTTACTCGAGGAAACAAGTGAATTTACCTCAGGTGCATGACGCCCCTTATTTGTTCCCATCAGGTGATTGTCTGATTAAATGGCGTCATGCAGTAAGTAGTCATTGTCATTTTTTCAGTCGTGTGTAAACTGAAGTTATCAGCTGGTGTGGTGTGAGATTGATCCGGGGCACATTTCGCAAATGCATTATGACCACAGGTGTTGCTGCATGCATGTATGGTTGGATAATGATGCCAGTTTAAAATTTCAAAACATAACATCTGCATGCATTGTTTCTTACCAAAGTATCTCCTTCATGGGTTTGCTGACACATGCAAGCCCTCACTCACTATTAAATTACCGTGCTAATCCTTGGGTATGCTCTATTGCTTTAGCCTCCTTAGTCCTTAATGATGTCAAGTTATGAAGGCCTCTGGATTGGCGTGTTAGAATGGGGTTCTGCTTCACACAGTTCAGCCAGCCTTCAGAATAAGACCACCTGAAGCATGGGAATGATGATTTTGCTTGTGTTGGCTAGTGGTGTTCATGATGACAATATATCTTCACAGCTCTCCATGCACGGTGGTTACGCGACATACGTATTATTATGCCTGATGCAAAGGATAATAATTACTGGTTATTTGATTGTACTGTTAGGCATACTCTGGAGACATTTGTCAAGATATGAAGTAGAGCGAAAAGGATTGCAGGACAAGAAACTGATTAGGAGGGATGGAATGGCAATGCTGAATCAACAAGGTAAACATCCAGAGCTGGAAGAAGTATTTGAAACTCGGTTGAAGAATTAGAATTGTAGTACAACAATCTGTAAACGTAATCATCAATTTTCTAAAATGAATAACAATGGCATTTGATTTCCGTTCAAAGAGCGCACCGATCCCCAACTCAAAACCAGCATCTTATGGGTAAATTTAACTGAAACTGATACTCTTTTTTTTTATCTAGAACAGAAGAGAACTGATACTTGAACTGCACAAATACTAGCATAGCTAACATTTCAGAATGTGTCGTCCCACAGCAAGATACAAGGCAAGCAAGGGAGAGACACCAAGATAGCATGGTAAAGGAACCTTGATCATTTTAACTGGAGTGGAGGCCATGCAAAGGTGCCATATGCATGCAGGTTAACATTGCAATTATATATGCTGATGGCCATGTGGTCTAGGCGGGTCATGTGGTGGTGGTCAGCATTTGCCTGCTTAATTTCTGGCAGGTCATTGCGGCAACCCGTATGCATCCAGCATGCCGTCTAACCTATTGCTACGCCAAGTCACCAGAGTTTGAGCGTAAGAACAAGACATTATTGTTTTGCTTTCATCCATACATTTTGTTAGCTAGGAAAGCAAGCACAAGACATTAATGGGAACAACTGGTTAGCAAATTACTTCCACTTTTGAGGCATAATAATAAGAGTCATGCTATGCACACGATAAAATCAGGACGATTCACAGCCGATGATTAAATCAGGCCGTACATGCATATGAGTGAAACAACACAGGACGCTGGATTTGCGTATCGTGCACACGTCGGGCACCAGTATCGTCCATGGAGCAGTTTCGTAATAATAAGGGCATGCAAGTAGCAATAACCCCGAAACAAGAAGAACTATGCTGCAAAACCGAACCTTTGCGTGTAATATGGCTCCCGTTTCAGCTTCTTTGCCTATCTCTGTCGAGTAAAATACACCCACAGTGAGTACCTGTACTATCCGTATAAAATCACTTTGGTCACTGTATTGTATTCTGGCAACTGCAAATTACGGTCCTTATGCTAACGTTGTTTGCTCAACATACGGTCACTTGCGCCCGAAACGTACGTATTTGCACAGCTGGAATGCGATTTTTGTAATTACACCCTCCCCCTATCCCTCTTCCCCCTCTCCCCCTCCCACCATCAAATCCCTAGCTCGTTCAGTCGTTCCCCATCGGCCGCGTCGCTTTGTTCCACTTCTGCACGGAGAGAAAAGAGGAAAGGGGGAGCGGAGAGAGCCCAGGCGATTGCGGGCGCGTTGCTTGTCCGCTAGGGTTTCCCGTCGCGGCGGCTACCATGACCGGCGGACGTGGTTTGTCGGCCGGAGCGAAAGACGACCTCGACTCTCGTTGGATGCTGGAGGAAGCAGCAGCGAGCCAAAGCCCTTCCTCCGTCGACCTGATCATGCACGGACGCTGGCATACGGTGTGGGCTTTAGAGCACTGGGAGGACCTTTCTCTAGTACAAGAGGACCGGGAAGGACGCACCTTTGGTGTACCAGTTATTGTGCCTACGGTAAACGCTGGGTAGCCAAGTGCGGAGAGGATAGCTGTTGAAAGCATATAAGTAATCCCTACAGTGTAATAGTGCACCTACATGCCTTCATCGATGTTGTTTTTTGACCGGAAGACCTAGAACTAACTATCGACATTATGGGCTATCCGGACACGTACTTCGAGAAATAGTTTATAAATGTTTGTTACCCGGTGCAACAAGATCCAGTTGGTAAGGATAAAATAATGTAAAAGGGGTGGAGTAAACCTGTTTTTATTTTCTTTGAAACTAGTGCCCTCTTCCTCTGCTTGTAGAAAAGAGAGAAATAAATCAATCAAATTACGAGAAGCCTCATATTATTTTTTTAGTAGTCTTAGATTTTTCATTCTGATGAGCCCCACTTTGAGGAATTCATGGAATAATCCATTTTCATGGAATAATGAATTAAGGAAGAAAGGATATGAGTGTACCGCTTACAAGAAAAGATCTCATGATAATTAATATGGGCCCTTTACTTGCCGAAGCACTTTTTGGATCTGTCAATTATGCTATGGCCGGTGTCCTACTCATTATGATTTGGTCGAATTGGGAGAAGCCGTAGGTATTATCGCGGGTCAATCAATTAGGGAGCCAGGGGCTCAACTAACATTAAGAACTTTTCATAGTAGCGGAGTATTCACAGGGGGGTACTTCCGACCTTGTACGACCCCCTTTGAATGGAAAAATCAAATTCAATGAGAATTTGGTTCATACGTGAAATGATGCAAGAAGAGACTGCAACCCCGAGTTTGTGACGCATTTGTCACCCAGATGTCGTGGCACGGGCTGATCTTTGCTGGAGGGGAGCCTGATTGACTTGTGTAGCCGTTGTTGTGGGAGAACAGAATTTGTGGCAATCATGAGCACGATGACCAGAGTGGAAGCAGTTGTTGCACTTAATGGGAACGTGACAGTCCACAGCCTGGTGCCCTTTGGCAAGGCAGCGAAAGCAGCGACCTCCGAGCCAAGCAGGAGGTCTTCAACGATGTTTGAATGTTGAAGGTGAAAATGTCGGGCGTCGCAGACTACACCGTGACTGCACTCTTTCCCAACCTACATCATCATCTCCATAGGAGCTCACCAGCACCTCATCGCCGAGCGCAGAACGAGGACCCCCTAGATGCGATAGTGGCCGAGGGGAGTCGGCAGGAGTCAGGGACGGCCCGACGTCAGCGGCCTTCAGTGATGACGAAGTGGCATTGACAGGAGGCGGGGACGGCATTGCGTCGGCAGGTGGTTTGGTGTTTTCCCTAATTAGAAATAACTAATCAATAATAGTGGTTCTTTCTTTTTGATCTGAACTGAGAAAGCACAGTTGGTTCTTAATCTTAAGATGACCCAAATTTTCTATGATTTGTGCTCATGCTGCTCTATGTTTCGTTTTAAAGCTTCTTGCTGCCTTTTGGGTTGCATTACTGCTCTATGTTTCATTTTAACACTTTATGTTTTTCTTTTCCTTCTTCTGGTCAGTTTCCACCTTTGCTCTTCCTTTGTCTGTTTTTATGCTTCCCGGCCGCTACTGATTTGCAGACCTATGTGTTGCTGCCTACAGTTGTGCGTGCTTTATGTTGGCTGGTCGAAGATGTGTCTGTTGGCCTATTGTTTCTCCATTCATGGATTTATAGGTATAAAGTATTGCTTTATTGTTGGGGAAGCCTTAGATGGAGGGTATCTACAGTTTCAAAGCTACATCACATTGTAGTAGGAAAAATTGTTATACATATTGTTCAAAGCTTCATTTTGGCTCATTAGATAGTTTATAGCTTTTTCACCAAAGGTAGGTTTTTACATATGGGATTCTTCTTGTGGAAGTTGTATACGACCATTAGTCCCTGACAAAACAATGATTAGGGAACCTTGGTCATTTTTCTGAAACATGCCCATTTGCTATATGGTTCTGAAGTTTACAGATCATGTATTTGTATTATCGTATCTCTTCCCAAACCTTTGAGCATTTTTTTTAACAATATCTTTATTTTCTGTTGTAGCTTTCTCCTGAATCTACTATTATGAACCCATCAGTGACCCACAATGAAATCGGATTGAGGATTATGTTGTCTAAAACTTCTTCGGGTCTCCAAAATTGTAGTCTCTCTTACCCATCAACTCTTAAAAGGTGTTCACCTCGAGCATACAACCTTGCTGAAGCTACTTACATTGAGTTTATGCCGTTGTATCAAAACTTCAAAATTTGGATAAAATCTTCGGTGCCATCCTTTGTCGTCTGCATGTAAATCATCGTACATATTTATATGACATATTAGACTCATTGAAAATTTGATCAAGCTTATGTCAGTAGAAAGTTAATAAGAAATTAACTGTTCCATTCATTTTTGTATCTTACACATGTGTGGTGCCCCACGTTCATGGCTCATACCTGATCTACATGAACTGAGAAGCGTTCTTTTCTTCCTCAATGTGCTGATATGCTCTTCATTGATATATCATACCCTTTTCTTTATTATTCACATACTTTTTGCTAACAAAATATCCTAAACAATCTGGAAAATAGATAGCTTGGATGATGCGCATGTTATTAACTTCATACATTATTTTGAGGAAGAGTTCAATTGATGTATCAATTAACTTAGCCTAATAGCCCTATTCAGGCTCTTTATGTTCTGTGATGAAATAACATATCAATAAACTTAGCCTGATAGCCCTATTCAGATTTCTTACACAAGTTTGTGTTTGGTAAGCTTAATTATATTCAAATACATGACTTGCAATCAAGGATCTATGTGATGATTTACTGAGCAATTAAGCATCGTATTTGGCACGCTGGACCAACGGGAAGGACCAGGCAATGTGTGCCAAGGCGCACTCCCTATCTTGTAGGGATGGGAGATGGGAGTGGGTGATTGCGCTGGTGTCTCTCCACCCAGATGTCACGTGCAGCTATAAGTTGCCATTTTCTTCTGCTTTAATTTGATTGTTTAATTTCGAATTTGATATCATATTTTTGTTGGTGCAGCGCAATATTGTTATTTCATTCATAGTTGAATGGCCGTCGGAAAAAAATAAAATTAGCATCGTGATGCTTGTTTTAATTTCGGCCGTGTATTTAGCATTTTTTTTTGAGGCAAGTGTATATGACAAATGAAATGTTCATTTGCTTTTCATCTTTAGTGGCCAAACATACAGCAAATTAAAAACGTAAAATTCCGTAATTTCGGCCGTGTATTTGACAAATAAAATGTCCATTTGCTTTTCATCTTTAGTGGCCAAACATGCAGCAAATTAAAAACGAAAAATTCCGTCGCCGGGACTTGAACCCGGGTCTCTCGGGTGAGAGCCGAGTATCCTAACCACCTAGACTACGACGGATTGACGTTAAACAAAAAACAATTCGCATACTAATCAGAGCGTTCATTGTACTGCCAAGCATAACATAAAGCTCAGTTTCCAGTTGTTGTGCTGGACTGTAAAATTGTGGTTTGATTATGGGATCAATAATAATTTCACATGCCAATCAGAGCGTTCGAAGATGTGCTATTTTCTCCATCGTGCACCTGTATGTATAGGCGAATGTTTTTTTTTTTTGGTCTTGTGATATGCCAAACTTAGCTTTGGAGAGATCCATCCAGTATGCCGTTTGTAGCACAAACCTTTGGGAATCCATTCAACATGGATTTTCAGTCACAGAGGCAGCAAAACAGATGCCCAGAACCAGGACCAGGAGAACGAGATGAGGACATCTCCCAACCCAAACCTCATCCAGAGATGGTATGTTCCCAGGATATCCACGCAGATCCCATCACCCGGCGCTCTACGCGGCTCTCCGCCACCGCGAAAAGACGGAGCCAATATAAGACGACGTTGATCGTCGTCCGCCCGACGCCGCAGTGGCTACCTGCCGGCGGGCGTGTGTGCACCTCGGTCGACCTCCGGCCGGAATCCCAACCCAATCTTTCCGTCCGCGGCATCGATCTGCTGGGATTGGGTGGGCTGTTCTTGCCTTTTCAAACCGGATATTGTGACCAGAGTATCTATTCTCATCATCTCTTTTTCTTTCTGCAAAAGCAACCGGTGGGTGTATGTTGAGGATATTCTGGCGTGTGTGTTCTTTCTTCTACTATCTCTGAGCATAGTAGCTAGCTAGCTAGTATCCTGAACCATGAATATGCTAGCTGCTACCACCTTTGCATCCTGATATGGTGTATGATGCATTGATGCTGCAAAAAAGAAAGTTGATAGCATGTTTTTTGTCGGTCATGTATACGGTAGCCGTTGGCGACGCTGTCAGGAATCGAATGCCATCCGTTTTGTTTTGCAGCTACATAAATAGCCCTCCGTTTCTTACAGCCCCCGCCAACCAACCAAGCACAACGATTACCGCGCCTCTGCACTTGCATAGGTGACTCATATATACTGACGACAATGGACAACTCTTCAGATGCTCACAGGTGCATGCCCACTGCTCCGATAATCTTCTCCTCTGCCATGCTTGGCCATTTTTAATGCATGTTTTCATCTTTAATTTGTCAGATTATTCCACCAAATTTCAGCACATTTTGTGCGTTTCTATGAAATGGCAAGTTGAAAATTTGTGTGTCCGTAAGATTACATTGCTATGTTTTTCTCTTGTACGTACGTACGTGATTACATGTGCCACATTGCACGATCACACGCACTACTATACGTTTTCTTCTTGCTGACAATCGAGGAATTCTTGGGCAAATGCAGCCGTCACAGGTGCGCGGCGTGCTACCGTCAGTTCAACCGGATGGAGCACCTGGTGGAGCACATGCGGACGTCGCACCACTCCCCCCACGAGCCCCGCTGCGGCGTCTGCGGCAAGCACTGCCGCTCCCTCGACGCCCTCCGCGACCACCTCGGCTTCGGCGCCTCCCTGCCCTCCAAGCCCGCCTGCGCCGCCGCCTTCCAAGCCCACGGCTGCCCGCTCTGCCTCGCCGTATTCCCCGCCTCGGCCGCCCTCCGCGCCCACCGCTCGGCCTGCAAGCTCTCCCGCGCTCCGATCCCCTCTTCCGTGCAGAACCTCACGAGGACTATGTCGAGGATGGGCGTTCGAGGCGATCGCAGCGCGGTGGCGCTGGGGTGCAAGATGGTGGGCGGCGGGAGCGACGGCACGCTGGACGTGTGCGCACGCGTCTGCGTCGTCGATGAGCACGAGTCCATCCTCTACGAGAGCTTCGTGAAGCCGCTCATCCCGGTGACGCACTACCGGTACGAGACCACGGGGATCCGCCCCGAGCACCTCCGCGACGCGCCCACGGTGAAGCAGGCGATGAAGAGGGTGCAGGACATCCTCCTCAACGGCGAGCAGTCTTACTCCTACTCCTACTCCTCCCGCGGCGCCGCCCGGCTCCTCGTCGGCCACGGGCTGGAGCACGACCTCGACGCGCTCGGCATGGACTACCCGGCGCACCTGAAGCGGGACACGGCGACATACCCGCCGCTGATGAAGACCAGCGCCAGGCTCATGAGCAACTCGCTCCGGTATCTCACGCGGAGCTGCCTGGGCTATGACATACAGGCCGGCGGCCATCATCACCCCTACGACGACTGCGTGGCCGCCATGCGCCTGTACAAGAGGATGCGCGCCATCAGCCACCTGCACCTGCACGGCCGGCCCAAGGACGGCGATGATGAGTCCACGGCCAAGGCGTTCCCGGCGTGGAGGCAGCGAGAGCTGGAGCGCATGTCGCCGGAGGAGCTCCTGGCGATGTCCCAGCCCGCCTACCGATGTTGGTGCCTCGACGACGACCGGCGATGCTGACGGCAGCCTGCTCCCTACGGAATTCGAATCTTGGCTGGCGCTTTTACTTGGTGGTGATGATGAAAAGATAAGAGAAAATAAAAGGATGGATAGTTGCCGTACCTTACAATTGACGTGCTGGTCGAATAAATCACAATTTTGTTTTGTTGGAAAGTAAGTTGCCTGAATTTCAAATTTGGGTCATTCGATTTTGTTTGGGAGGCACAACCGGGCACCTAGGGTGCCGGGTGAGCAAAGCGAGGCCCGGGGACGCCGGCAAGGCCTCGGCTAGGAATAATCCGTAGCTGGCGGAGACGAGTTAGAAGGTTAACGGGTGTAGATACGGGGACTGTCGGCATCAGAACTGGAGGTCAGCCGGGCTTGACAATTGATGAATAGATCAAAAGTTTTTTTCAAAATGAAAGATAAAAATTGTGACACTTGAACTTTTAAAAATCAGTGTGCAATACATTACCCTAAGAGATGTCATACTTGACGGGCTCCGCGTGCAGAACTTCTTTTAGCTTCGACATGTCTCCCTCTGGCACCGCCAACGGAGAAGGGACCGGCTACACGTAAGTCGCCTGAAAAACTATTTTTGGGCAAGTTAATTTTCTGGGTCATTAGATTAAGATCCAACTGCCATCCTTATTTCTTCTTCCTCTAGCTTTTTTCTTCCTTCAACCATTTCTTCTGCAAAATCGACTTACCTAAATGACAATTTCTGTCAATTTACATATAGCTATTGTGATGGAGAATGTGCTCCGATCGAGTATGGCGGCGATGATCAAGTTTCTTCCGCGAATGAAAACTCCTTCCGAGAGATCTGCATTGCGGAATACACTGACATCTGTCTTATGATGGTGCCCGTCAGTTTGGTTTTAGCATGGTGAACAAGGTGCTCCGGGTACGGCAGTAGGGCATTAGCAATGTAGCACCGGCTCATCATCCACCTTCTTGTAAGACCCTTGGTCTGAACTCTGAAGGAAGGAGCTGATGTAATATTGTAACCTGACCTGGAATAGACAACAGAACATCGACATGTGCGTATGCCAAATGGACTAACACACATAGAGAGATCACTGAAATTACTATTGGTCCCATAATTGAAGCACAATTTGACAGTCCAGACTGAGCTTTAGGTGTGCTTGAACTTTGATTGTCATGCGAATTGTTGTATTTTCACCATCAATCCGTCGTAGTCTAGGTGGTTAGGATACTCGGCTCTCACCCGAGAGACCCGGGTTCAAGTCCCGGCGACGGAATTTTTTCTTTTTAATTTGCTGTATTTTAGGCTTTAAGCTTGTGCTGTTCCACGGGATTTTCTTTGAGGCATTGCTACACCGGTAAGGCCTAAATCCTTTTGAGGTGTAAATACTCTTTACTGTACTCCCTTCATCGAATTATATATGTCCTAATATAGTTTTTAATATTGCCTTTGACCAATAATAACATTAATAATACATGAGATGCATGTTATAAAAATTAAATCATTAAAAACTCCTTTCACGTATGAATTTGATGATATGCTTCGTGTAACATGCATGTCAAATATTATTGCTCTAATATGTGGTTAAATTCAATCTAAAAAAAATGTATCATGCCTTATATATTTGAATGAGGGAAGTACCATCAAAGACAAACACGGAAACTGATCTCTGCATTTTCATCCTTCTAGACGAACAATGAGGAAACCCGTAAAACCCACCAATATACAGTATTTTAGGCTTTAAGCTTGTGCTGTTCCACGGGATTTTCTTTGAGGCATTGCTACACCGATAAGGCCTAAATCCTTTTAAGGTGTAAACACTCTTTACTGTACTCCCTTCATCGAATTATATATGTCCTAATATAGTTTTTAATATTGCCTTTGACCAATAATAACATTAATAATACATGAGATGCATGTTATAAAAATTAAATCATTAAAAACTCCTTTCACGTACGAATTTGGTGATATGCTTCGTGTAACATGCATGTCAAATATTATTGCTCTAATATGTGGTTAAATTCAATCTAAAAAAATGTATCATGCCTTATATATTTGAATGAGGGAAGTACCATCAAAGGCAAACACGGAAACTGATCTCTGCATTTTCATCCTTCTAGACGAACAATGAGGAAACCCGTAAAACCCACCAATATACAGTATTTTAGGCTTTAAGCTTGTGCTGTTCCACGGGATTTTCTTTGAGGCATTGCTACACCGGTAAGGCCTAAATCCTTTTAAGGTGTAAACATTCTTTACTGTACTCCCTTCATCGAATTATATATGTCCTAATATAGTTTTTAATATTGCCTTTGACCAATAATAACATTAATAATACATGAGATGCATGTTATAAAAATTAAATCATTAAAAACTCCTTTCACGTACGAATTTGGTGATATGCTTCGTGTAACATGCATATCAAATATTATTGCTCTAATATGTGGTTAAATTCAATCTAAAAAAATGTATCATGCCTTATATATTTGAATGAGGGAAGTACCATCAAAGACAAACACGGAAACTGATCTCTGCATTTTCATCCTTCTAGACGAACAATGAGGAAACCCGTAAAACCCACCAATATACAGTACACTGGTGCAAACATTATTATCCATTTGTATTTTGTAGCACCAAGACAATACGAAAATGTTTCATCTAAATGAACAAATGAAGAACCGACCGGCGAAAACGTCACGCTTTTATTGACCGGCGAAAACCATGGGGTTCCAGTCCCCATAAAAAGATGGTGTAAATTAGCAAACTCATGGCGTTCCAGGTACAGCTCGTGGTCTCTGTAATGACACACCAAATAAACCTTACAATGATGCTCTAAATTGGACATGGTGGCAAGCTCCATCTTGGCCGCACGCCCGAACCAAATACACTTGCTATTTGCCGACCTTGTCCATTTGATCACTTGATCACCACTCTGAATTCTGTTCCTAGCAAGTTGCCAAAGAATTTTTATATTTTGGAAGGAATCTTCATCTTCCAGATATCCATCACCTCACCTTGTGCATCCATCTTGAAAATTTCTCTATACAGGGATCATGTGGAGAAATTGCCTGAAGGTTCCAATTTCTAATAAATCTAGTCGTCCCCGTTGGTTAACCTCACCTGGCTAGCTCGTCCCGGAGAAGGTCCCAATCTGCTAATTCCAATGGCCCAAATGCCCTTTGGTTAACCTCACCCAGCTAGCTCACCCCAGAGGAGGTCCTAGTCCGCCTCTTCCAAGGGCCCAAACGATTGCTGGAACGACTGAGTCCATCTGTCGTCCGCCCTGACCTCCATGACTCTTGCAATTGGATTGTGCCTAATCACAAAGAATCGTGGGAATCTGTATCTAAGGGCCCCCTCCCATATCCAGTGACCGAGCCAAAAGTTGGCAATCGTCCCATCTTTTACTTTGAATTTGATATGGGGCAAGCATCCCCTATCCCGAAGCTAATTTTTTGGATCATTGTTCTCTATGTATACATCATCGAATTACATAGCAAGTGAAGAGGATTCCGATTATTTTCCGATTGTTTCAGGTTGTCTTTTCTATACATATAAAATTTGTTATGTGTTATATTTATATGTGCAATGAAAAAAAAGTCCCATGGCAACGCACT
>NC_041384.1:38818074-38845535 GCF_002162155.2 Triticum dicoccoides | reverse complement strand
TATGGATCGGCCCAATGGCAGTGGTGGCTAGCCTAATGCGCCTTAAGCGGGCAAGTGCCCGTTTCTTCATCTTTGGCAAAACCGGCGCACACCCGCTCCGTCCTAGGATTGGCCCATTTTGGTTTGCCAATTCTTCAAACGTCAAAAAATAGGCTTACGCGGAATTAGACACCTGGACCTCACGTTCCAATCCTAACCGCGATAACCACTGGGTCAACTCACAGCTCGTGCCTACCTACTCCTTTTCCTCTTTGTTTGTGCATCAACTTGCAACCCTAAAAAGATCAATTTCGGTTTTCCTTTTCTTTGGCCGGTTTTCTTCGCTTTTACTCTTTTTTTTCTTTCTTTTTTGGCCAGTTTTTATTCATGAACTTTTCCTTTAAAATCTGCACTCTTTTTTCAAATTCGTGATTTTTTCCAAAACTGATGAACGTTTTTCAATATCCACGAACTTGTTCAAATTCACGATTAAGAAAAAACGATGACCTTTTTCAAATTTGTGATTCTTTTCGAAATCTATGAACTTCTTTCCAAATCCGATGAACTTTTTTGAATTTGCGAACACGTTTTTGAATTTATGATTTTTTTTGAACTTTTCATGAACTTTTTTTAGAATTGAATAGTCAACAACCTGGTCAGTAGTGCATGGTCGCGGTCAAGAGTTAACTAGCAACCTGGGATCGGGCGACGGATTTTTCTTCAATTGATGAACTTTTTTTTCAAATCAATGATATTTTTTCCAAAATGGATGATTTTTTCAAATTCATGTTTTTTTTCAAAATCGATGATTTAAAAAAATGAAGAAGTTTTTCCAAAACCGATGAACTTTTTTCAAATTTGCGACCTCATTTTCGAATGTATGATTTTTTTTGAACTATTTTGTAAAAGTCAACCGTCAACAACCTGTTCCGTAGTGCATGGTCGCGGTCAAGAGTCAACTAGCGACCTGGGATCGAGGGACGAGCGACCCGAGCGAGCGAGGAGGAGCGACCCAATCAACCTTCTGCGTGGGCGCCTATTTTTGTGGATCGGCCATTAGCTCAAGCCCAAGATCGCACGCACAGTACCACACAAGGCTCTCCCACGATCACGAAACACATCCGATTTCGACCGGCGATGGCCACGACCTACCACCCGCGGCGGCGCTAGGGGCGGCGAGCCGGCGGCCTAAACCTCGTACAGGGAAGTGAACGACGGCAGCCGTGATGGAGGGCGCCTCCGGTCTCCGGACGCAATCTCCAATGCGCCGCATGATGGCTCACTGCACGCACGTCGCATCAACAACGTAAGGTAATCACATATTGATAATTTGATATCACTAGTTGGTACATAGTGTATTGTTTGTTGGATTGATTGATACATGCTATTAGCAAATACCAGAGGAATGAACCCCTGTAAAGAAAGCTGGAGTAGACCGGAGGAAACCTGTTATGATCAATCTTAAATTTTGTAATTTTTAAGAATGATAATGCACCACTGGAAAAGGTATTAGAAGGCAGGGTATCCTCTACTGGACATAATACTACCCTGACCTTAATTTAATTGATCTGTAAACTGCTGTACATCTCTTGTCACCTTGTCTTTCCATTAGTGCCCAGATTTGCTCTTCTCTTCTTACTGTAACAGACGGGTTAAATTTGTCCAACAAAATTGTGAAAAGGGGTGCGGCCGAAAGAAGAAAAAATTTCACTCTCGCCGTTGTCTTCGTCTCCCTATGTTTAAATCTTGGCTCCGTCCCCGGAGCTACCATTTGCAAAAAAGGTGTTGATGCTTGTGCCCATCCTGGTGTTACGTGTCTTGGACAAATGGAGTGCTAGCGTATCAGTTAAGCCTTTTGCAATCTAGTAGCGTCGTGCAACGAAACATCTGACAGATGAAAGTGAAACCACCCTTGTTTCCAAGTCATGCGCCGGCGAGGCTGGCTGTTCCCCTTCTCTCCGCCCCCACTACAGCGGCGTGAGGGTGGGGGAACCCCAGTTCTCTGATTCTGTCATGTAGATAGGTGTTGGGGTTGGTGTGCCGGTGGCGCCACCTGATGGTGGGGACGGCGTCGTGTGAAATAAGTGCTCCTGCTTGCTCCCCATCCTGGTGTGGTTGTTGACGACGCCGATGAGCTGGCGGCTTGATGACCTCGTAGATCTGTCGACCTGTGGAGGATAGGTGTTCCTGCTCTCCCTTGGGATGGATCAAGGTCGAGGTGGTAGCGGCATCGACCTTGAAGGGGATTTTGTGCTCTGGCTTCGCCGCTACGAGTCCTGGCACCAATATGGAGCCACAAGCCACAGAGGTTGGTCTCTTCTAGAGGATGCCAGATCTTCCTCCCTCTTGGTCGCTAGCGTAGGAGGCATCGTCTCTTCTTCGGTGGTACTTCGTCCTGCTTCATCTCTGGTGTGCTGGTCCTATAGGATGCTCTGGGGGAGCGGCGGCAGCGGTGCGGCGGCGCGGCTTCAGCCCGCGCCGGGATGCTGGTCGGTCGGTGCTCCAAGAACCCGATATTAATCTTCATTTTTTATGGGGTCTCTTTTGCAAATAAAACGTACCCCTCTTTTCCTAAATAGACTTTTTAGAGATTTCAATATGAACTACACAGGGAGTAAAATAAATGAATCTATGTTCTAAAACATGTCTATATACATATGTATATAGTCTATATTGCTTATATTTAGAAACGGAGGGAGTAAAAAACAAAAATACAGAGAGTAGAGTAGGTGGGCACCAGAAGGGGGTGGGAAGTGAAGGCCGTAGCACAGTAGTAGAAATTCCCCATTCTTCCTGTCAAATCCCTAGAACCCAAATCCTCGATCCAAATCACCACAGATCCGTCCAGCAGGAGGTGGGGAGGGAGAAGATGGACCATCACCACCCGCCGCCGCTCCCGCAGCAGCACGGCGACCACTACCGGCCGCTGGTGCTCTCTCCGCAGCCCGACCATGCCCACGCCCTTCAGTACCAGCAGCCGCCGCAGCAGCAAGCGACGCCGCCGCCGCAGCACCACCACCCCTCGCTCGCGTCCCACTTCCACCTCCTCCACGTAAGTTGCCATCCGTTTCTCCAGAAAGCCAGCATCTTCTTCGGTTACAAATCTGGTATCGAGCTGATTGGGATTCGTTGTTGGCCATTTCTTACTGTATTAGGTTTTCAGTATCAGGTTTAGTTTGAAGATTGTATTATTACTCTGCACATGTGTACTGTGTCGAACATACTAGAGATAATCTGAGGATTATTCTTGAACAGTAGCGATCCTCTAGAAAAATCTGCTGATAGCTCTGGTACAGGCTGTTGACCATTCTGACATAATTGTTTTGTTATGAAAGCTCTGGTACTGGTTGTTCTTGTTCCTTCTTGAAAAATCTGTACGCCGTTGACTTCTGTATCATTAATCGATTCATGGCATGGGTTTACGGTTTCCTTAAATATACCTCTTGTACGGAAAGCCAACCGACATGGATTCGAAAACATATTTAAGTACTACTATAGGTACAAATTTTCTTGGCACATATTAACTTGGAAAATATTTAGCTGTATGATATGTTTGCAAAATGCCACTGCAAACAGAAACAATTCTCTGTACTAAGTACCTACTGCAAATATTTGTTTGTCTAAACACCATATGGACCTGCGGTAACCGCTGCCAAACTGCGATCCTGGTTGCTTGATCTGATTGTGGTTCGCCTGAGATATAATTTGCCAAACACTCATTCTGGGAAATGGTGAAATTAAATCATTTAATATACTGTAGTAATTAAACATCCACTTTTGGTTTTCAGTTTCATGTTAGTTTTTTTTTGCGAAGTTAGTTTTTAACATTGTATCGTTACTGTGCAGATGTGTATTGTGTCAATAGTACCAGAGACAATTATTCTTGAATAGTAGTACGTAATAGGATAGCTCTGGTACAGGCTGTCGCTCGTTCTGACATAATTATTTTGGTATATCATTCTTAACGGTTATACCAGATGTGGTTCTTGTTCCTTCCAAAATTTGTTCTGTATTCCGTTGATCTCTATATCATTAATCGATTCATGGCATGAACTTACATTGCCATTACATATACCTCTTGTATGGAAAGCTGACTGACATGGAATCGAAGACATAGTATCATAGTACCTCTGTAACTTTTTATAAGACGTTGTTAGAGTCTATGATAGTGTCAAAATAGGTCTTATATTAAGTTACAAAGGGAGTATTAAGTAATATGGGTACAAATTTTCTTGGCACATTTAAGTTGGATAATATTTATCTGTATGGAATTGCAAATATGGCATGATTGCAAAATGCCATTGCAAACAGAAACAATCCTCTGTACTAAGTACCCACTGCAGATGTTTCCTTGTCTGCACACCATATGGACCTGCGGCAACCCCTGCCAAACTGTGATCCTGGTTGCATGATCTGATTGTGGGTCGCCTGGGATCTCATTTTCCAGACAGTCATTCTGGGAAATGGCGAAACTAAATCATTTATTCGACAAAAGAAACCAACCTACAGACAACGTAGGTGGGGTGAGGATGCTTACTACTTGGCTATGCTGTCACTGCTGCAGTACGTCCGTCTCTGCTGCTGCAACATGGTTCATGTGTCACCTTTCGAGGAATCACTTATGAAGCATCTAGCTTGGAACATATTGGAATATAGTCCATTTCTGTTTTAAATAGAAGGTCTTGATGCTGTCAATGTCATATCAAGGCAGATTTGTGATTGGCCAACCATAGGTGCTGGCATTGTGAGAGTAGATGGACTATGTTGAAGAATACAACAGTGGGGCTGTAATGATGGAATAGAAAAAAAAATAATGTTTAGGTTAACAAGGGGAACACAATTTTGAAGCTAGGCCTATTAAATGAGAATATCATGGTGTCATTATAGAACTTTGTTAAGATGGTGATAACATTTTGTGACCATCACATTTTGTAGTTGCATCAAGAGAGAGGCTTGTTTTCTTTGCAATATTGTTTTAACAACCAAGGTTTTTGTAATCGTTTCCCTTTTTTTACTGGGGGCCACCGGTAAAACCTATTCCCCAAAAATACCGGAAATCTCGGTGTTTAACTGCCCGAAAAATTCTAAAGAAATTTGAGTTATTATTTTTTAGTAATGGAATAAATATATTTATACCCTATATACAACTGAACTCAAACGAAGTGGTGGTGAGATGGTCGGCATGGAACCTGCTTAAGCCGAGCTCTTGAGCTCGAGTCCTTGGAGCTGCTTTTCACTTTTACCTTGTTTTGCCTCGGTTGGTCCCTCACTGCAGTGATAGTAAAAAAAATGGCGAAAAATCCGAGGCGTGGGAATTCGACCCCATCACCACCGCGGACACCCGCGGCTTGCACGATACCGCGTATCACTCCAACACCCGCCTGTTTACGTCAATACTGGCATCCTTAGTAGTACTGGTTCCATTTTTTACGTTCAAATTTAAATCCAAAATTTTCCGGCCGTTAACCGTGTTTCTTGGAGGGGGTTACCGGAAAAAACGACCGAGAGAAAAAAGCCATGTTCAAAACTAGCACATCTTAGCAATAAAGCTAACCATCATTTTCTTATGTTTGTTAAAGTACTAAGCAGTATGGTTGATGATTCTTTTATTTGTTTTTTTCCTTGCTATATCAGTTGGTGACAAGATTAGGTGATGCGATTGCAACAGGCGCAAGGGATCAAGCTTTTGATGCATTGGTAAGAATTTTGTATAGTCTCTTATTTTCTTTTGTTGAAGAAATAATGATGTGATAGTGGTAGTATGGTAGATGACTGTTTCTGGTCTAAGAAAAGTTACATATTCAGTTCATTTAATATGAAAAAATAATACGATAGAATTAAACTATTTAACTCCAGAGATTTTAGGATGTTTTGGTCTCATACTTATCTGTCCCAAGTAAATAAACTATACTATCTTCGTATTGAATTGTGCTTTTGTAGAATTTTGAATATGATTCCTCAGAGCATGGTAGTCTAGTAACCTGAGTTGTTTTTATTTGTTTATGCAGGTTGAAGAATTGACCAGTCAATTCGCCAGGAGCCAACAGTTATTGAACTCCATTTCAGGAACACTAAGCTCAAAATCTGTTGTAAGTTTCTACACATGACTTCATATGTAGTAGCTTTTCTGATAATGATAACAATAATTTAGTGTGACGATAGTTGATAGAAATAGAATACTGTTTCAAGTTTCAACTAGATGGCATGTTACTTTTGTCTAATCTAGTTAGGCTAAACTGCAGGGATCACATGCTAGACAGGTTAGTTTGGTTGTAAATATAATATACAATATATGAATATTGTGGACCCATTTGTAGAATTACCAAAATGCACCCAAAGTTCTAAAGTGTTAAGCCTGGTAGCTTGAAAGTTGAAACACTAGCAGATCGGTGGAGCAGCTTAGTCATACCCTGGTTTTTCTTTCTCTCCTGAAAGGACCAGGAACCTGATATTTTAAGCCAAATACTGTATTTGTTATAGAAATGAAGCTATTTCAAGTTTGGAACTCAAAATAGATGCCCTTTTAGAGTTGGGCACAGGATTTAAGAGTATGTGAAATGTTGATATTGTCCATCTCTTTCTCATCCCAAGGGCATTAAATTGCCTTGTTTTTCCTACGCAAAGCAAAGCATGCAAATGCAACGACAGGAGGAGTTAATTAGCTATTTTCTTGATGACATTGACGAAGGGCAAAGAAGGAACACAGCTAAAACTAAATTATAAGGGTAAAGAACAAAAAAATTAAGAGGCTGAAAGGACATCCATTTTGATATGGACTGAGTATTGTTTTAGTTGCATTAATGTAATCTAGACATCTCGTCACAGTTACGCGAGTAACTTGCACACTAGGCGATCTTCTATTTTTGTGTTCTTCGAAATATAATCTACCAATATTAAATTGTTAATATTTGATAGATATGCAATAAGTACGGAGGTAATATCCATATTTGTAATAATCGACTCTCATTGACAATGTACACGTAATCCCAGAAATGTTCCCAAAAAATTCATAGTTTGCCATTGTAAATTTGGCGATTTCTACATAACCTCTTGCCTTGTAAAGGATTTAGCCACAACTCTATTTATGACTTTTTGGCTGGTTTATCTTTGTATCAGCTATTAACTTGGGAGAAATATTCAGTTCTCATTATTCTGACCATGGTTATCTTACTAATGGTGTGTGTAACTCTAGGTGCTTTTGCGGTTTGAAAGATGACATAATTCTTATGGGTCTCACCAGTGAATCCTGACCACTCACGTAAAGTACTGACCAGCTAACGCCACAAATAGTTCCAACCCTAAGCCCCGATTCTCACGGAAAGTATTTCCTTTTGTTGCCAACAGACGGTTGAAGGACAAATGCAAAGTTTGGAAGAAACCCGTCAGCTGCTTGATCAAAGAAAGTAAGTGCTCCATTCGTCAACGCAACGTGCCAACAATTTTTGTGATTCAGTAGAGTTCTATCCTAACCATTGCCATATTTACCAGGGATTTGATCGCGAAATACAAAAGCTCGGTGGAAGACCTCCTTAAGGGGGATCCAACAAGATAAAAAAGGCTCTGACAGTCAGACCCTCAGAACATTAATTATGATGGAGCCCGTCGCCACCACCGCCTGAAATAAATTCCTCATCGATGCGTCTTATCATGTAAACATGCTTGGAGTAGTCTGTGGAGTAAGGGACATGTGATTTCGAAGTTGTGGTTACAAAGCTGGATTTGTGTGTTGGGTGTGTGTATTTTGAGTTTTATGAAGTCATGGTCGAGTCCGCGTAATATGGACCAAGCATATATGCATGAACGTCCCGAATTCGGATATTATGCACTGAACTTGTTTGGTGCATGTAATGTGATAATCCGGGGGCAATTCTGATCAGTTAGATAGTACTCCCCCTGTCCCAAAATATAAGAACGTTTTTAACACTACACTAATGTCAAAAACGTTCTTATATTATGGGACGGAGGGAGTAGTAATTTTTATTCAGACAAGTTTGATGCTATCTACTTAATAATTTGCTGGAAATACGTGACAATCCTACCAACTCTAGCAGATTCCTTAAAACAGCCTCATCTTCGTAAAAAACTGTTTTCATGGAGCATCGACTGCAAAAGAAAAACTAGCAGAGTACAAATTTTCTTTTTGGGTGCATATTTCATATTTTGGCCCCAGCTTTCATATTTGGAGCAGCTTTCCTATTTGGAGTTCTGGAGGATTCGAACCTGAATGAAATTTCAGCCCCAAGCTCCAGCACCATTGTGTTAGATGCAAGGCGATGCCACAGCGTACGCTCCAGAAGACAAGCTGTTCGCTTTCATTTTCAATTGGACCAAAATTTAGGGGTCATGTATTTTATACACATGACACTCTTTGAGTACTCCCTCTGTAAAAAAATATAAAAGCAAACAGATAAAATGTTTATGCGTGTGAAACAAACTGTTTAACAACTTATAAAATCTTGTTTCGCCGGTATGTTACAGAAATATTTAAAAAATGTTCCGCCATACATGGAATATGTTCATGTATTTACGAAAAAAAATGGTCGAGTAACTTGTTGAAAATTTCCTGTACTCTTCAAACAAAGAGGAAAAAACTCTTACCGTTACATTAATATTCTTTTTCCTTGTAAACTTAACAATTGCTGCACCTACTTTTAAAAAAATAATTATGTTTCATTATCTTATAGATTTCTTTAACCTACTAAGCAACACTGGCTTAAGTCTTCAACATAGGATAAGCATTGCATTCCAAGTTTTAAAAAAATTGAAAAAAATAACTCCTTTTCTGTTAGGTTGAAGACGCCCATGCCTGGTCAAAATTTTGATTCAACCGGGGACATACAACTACTATTTTCATGAAACGACAGTACTTCAAATCATTTGAACTGTTTTTGTTTCAGTTGTCTTAGTTTTCCTTTCCTCTGAATATCATTTGTTGCTGAATTTAATTCCACCGTTCCTGATGAGTTTTTTTTATACAGCGTCCGTGACATAATTTATGTGTGAGTGTACCATGCTCCAGTAGAAAAACACAGGAAGAATAAGCAGCACGATGAACCAGAGAGAGAGAGACAAAAATAGCCACAAAGAGAGACTAATTAGTAATTATCCTCAACGAATGGGCTGCTGAATGGTGATCTACAACATGCTTTCTTTTGTGGCCTTGATGAGCTCCTCTATTCCTCCAAATCTTTTCACTTCCAAAAAGCTTGGCTTACTTGACAACTTGTAGTCGAGATAGCTGGATTGAAAATGAAATGACTACTGTACACCCCAACCACAAAAGTAATGCACGAGACATCCTGTCCCCCCTCACAGTTGCCGCCATTGTTGACCTCCAATCCTCGAGCTGCTTCGGCGCAGCTGCCGCTGCCGCTGCCGCTGACCAGCTCCGCTCGCCGGCCCCCATGATCCTGTTCCATAGTGATCTCGACCCCAGATTATAGCCTTCGCGTTGCTGCCCCAGCGCCCCTCCAGGGTCCAGTGCTGCAGGTGATCTGGCTGTCGCGGCATGAGCATATACATCAGATTAGACCAGGAATGAACACCTGAAACAAAAAAAAATATCATGGAGTAATACAGTAAAAGCTTTCTTTCACAAAAAAATATGTCGACGATATGTTTGCACTGTTGTAAGCAAAAAACATGTACTGTCAACGGTTTGCATGTATGGTAACCTGGTAAGGATGTTCAACAAGAGGTTGAAAGGAGCTAAGAAGAAGTAAACAGCTAGCACAAGCAGCAATCAAGTCGTGGGCCTGTCAAACTGTCTGTATCAGAGGACAGCTAACAGTGAGTTAGGCCATACGCTGCTGACCGTAGACCGTTGAACATTTTCAACACGCAGATATTAGAAAAGTATACACTGATCCAGACCTCCATTCCATTCCTCCTTTATCATCTCATCCAAGAGGGGTCATATTACCAGACGACACAGTTGGCAGTTATGGGTACCTCCCCCCTGAGTCTCCACCACCCACCTCCCCTCCTCCTGCTCCGCCTCCTCCTCCTGCCATTCGTCACCACCCAAACCATACTGAACATCACCAACCGATGCCCCTACACCGTATGGCCGGCTGCTTTGCCTGTGGGCGGCGGCATGCGGCTGGACTCAGGGAAGACATGGACCCTCCAGGTGCCCTCTGACACCCGTGGAGGAAGAGTGTGGGCGCGCACAGGCTGCTCGTTTGACGGCAAAGGCAATGGGTCATGCCAGACAGGCGACTGCGAAGGCTTGCTCGCCTGCAAGATAGATGGTCAGGCACCCGTCACGTCTGCTGAATTCTCGCTAAACCAGTATAACAACAACAGTTTCTTTGGCAGCTCCCTCGGTCAGGGCTTCAACGTACCCATGGAGTTCTTGCCAATGCCGGTCAAGGGACAAGGAGGACCAGGGTGCAGAAAGGGGCCCCACTGTGGGGCCAACATCACGTCACAGTGTCCGAGCGAGCTCAAGGCACCGGGAGGCTGCAACAGCGCATGTACAGTGTTCCAGGAGCAGAATAATGGTATGTACTGCTGTTATGAGAGGGAATGTGAACCCAACAAATACTCGGCCTTCTTTGTGCGGATGTGCCCGGAGGCAATAAGCTACTCCAGTGATGCTGCCACAGATACTTCATTCAGCTGCCCATTTGATACCGACTACCAGGTCATCTTCTGCCCACCGGTCAATCTAACGTCTTCACCTCCAAGTCCTCCTAACACAGCTGATCTTAGGCCACTATATTCACCTCCAAGTCCTCCTAACTCAGCTGATCTTAGGCCACTACGCAAAGGATCCTCAATAGGCACTTCTGTTTCAGTTGCAATTGCAGGTGCCATAGGTTTAATAATCGTCACATTCATCTTTTTCATCATACGTCGAAGAGGAACACGACGACACCATGAGATGACAGATGAGGAGGCAGAGTTTGATCAGCTACAAGGAACACCAATGAGGTTTACGTTTCAACAGTTAGAAGCAGCAACAGAGCAATTCAAGGACAAGCTCGGGGAAGGAGGATTTGGGTCTGTTTTCGAAGGGCAGCTAGGCGAGGAAAGGATTGCGGTAAAACGTTTGGATCGAGCTGGTCAGGGAAAGAGAGAATTCTTGGCGGAGGTTCAGACAATCGGTAGCATTCATCATATCAATCTGGTGAGGCTGTTTGGCTTCTGTGCAGAGAAATCCCATAGGCTCTTGGTTTATGAGTATATGCCAAAAGGATCCTTGGACAGGTGGATCTATGGTCGACATGAAAATAGTGCTCCTCCGTTAGAATGGAGGGTGCGATGCAAGATTATCGCTGACATAGCTAAGGGTCTGTCTTATCTTCATGAGGATTGCATGAAGAGAATTGCTCATTTGGATGTCAAGCCACAAAATATCCTCTTAGATGATGACTTCAATGCTAAACTTTCCGATTTTGGACTATGCAAGCTCATTGATAGGGATATGAGTCAAGTGGTTACAAGAATGAGAGGCACACCTGGTTATCTAGCCCCTGAATGGTTGACATCACAAATCACGGAGAAGGCCGATGTCTATAGCTTTGGCGTTGTGGTCATGGAAATCGTGAGCGGAAGAAAGAACCTCGACACTTCCCTGTCTGAAGAGAGCGTCCATCTTATTACCCTATTGGAAGAAAAGGTGAAGAACAATCACTTGGAAGATTTGATTGACAAGAGCAGTAACGACATGCAAGCACACGAGCAAGATGTGATTCAGATGATGAAGCTCGCGATGTGGTGTTTGCAGATTGACTGCAAAGGAAGGCCTAAAATGTCCGAGGTGGTCAAAGTCTTGGAAGGTACCATGGATGCAGAGAGCAACATAGATCATAACTTTGTCACAACAAATGAACCAAATTTCGGTATTGCTGGAAATGTGAACTCTTCAGCTCCACCTGTAGCCTCAGATGTATCGGGTCCAAGGTGAAATGCGACAATCCCAGCAAGACAGACAGTACGATTATGAGCAGATGATGTTCTGAAAGTAAAAGACCTGTCTGCTACCTGTATCTTTTCCAAGCAGTACAATCTGAAGCTGCTTATCTTGAGTTAATTTTACCTGCAAAATGTTTTAATATTAAAAACCTTCTTGTTCTACAGCAAAGAACTTATTTTATTCTACAGTTTGTTCAGTTTCTCGCTGTAATGCAGACCTGTTTCCAATTATTCTAGTTGAAATTAATAGCATGTTCCAAAATGCTCCTAGCTCCAATAAATGAAGATAAATTGACAGAATGAATTGAATTACATCGTAGGAGTAGGAATAACTAACACAGAACAATTAGAAAGTTAGAAACCACAAGTGCTTTTATGTTCTCCCAATTTCCAGTGTAGTCACGAGCCCTGCTTTAAGCTGTTTGGGTGCAAACGGGTGTTTGAGAAAAAACTACCAGCGAGTCTTCATTACAAGGTAATGCTGTGCTTAGGAAGTGTACCATATACTCCCTCCGTTCCAAAATAGATGAACCAACTTTGTATTAACTTTAGTACAAAGTTGGGTCATCTATTTTGGAACGGAGGGAGTATGTCATATAAGATTCAATTCAGTTAGCCTGTAAGGCGCAGGGCATCGCACGTTGCAACAGCTCGCAACTTGGCGAGTCTGTACACGAGAAGCCAGCCATAAACTACTTCCCTGCTCATGGAGTGAAAGATCCACCGTGCCTAGCACGTATCGCGCTTACCGTGCCAATGGTGCGCCCCCTCTGGATTATTCCTCTGAGCTCAGTAGACTCAGGCTCTTCGCCTCGCCGCCGAGCGCTCAGAATCCTTGCACGAGTAGTTGATTAGTAGGAGGATCCACAAATCTGTAGTTGATTGGAGTACCTGCGAATCAAACCTATCGATGCGGTGGCCGCTGCCGGCAGTGAGCTACCGGAGACGGCAGGGGGGAGGGGGTGCCACAGGAGCGCAGGGACGACCGGAATCCATCAGAAGTGGGAATATGGTCCACCGGAGCGGCAGCATCCGCCGGGCAGTGCGGCGGGGGCGGCGGAGGAAGGGGACGGGCCCGGCCGATTTTCTCTCTGGCCGGTCTGGGCCACGAACACGTTGGGCCGCGTTGTCTGGCCCTATCAAGTCCAGGTGGGCTTTCGCTTGACCTGATATCATGATCCAGCTTGTTTGCCTCAAAATAAAATAAAAATGCTTGTTTGCTCCACATCCTCGTACTAGATAGCCGTTGACTTGTTCTTGTCCATAAGTCTGATCTGGTATCATGTTATGTTAAGATTTGTCTTCAGTCAGACGTTGTAAAGTTTTGACTAAGTTTATAAGAAAAGTCATCAACATTCATAATACCAAATCAATATTGTTAGATGTATCACGTAATTAATCAACATTCATAATCTCTTTTCTAGACCATCTAGCAAATTTTACTTTTATGGACCATGTCAAATTTTTTATTTTGGATCATGTTTTTTTAAATTGAACCATAGAAAAGTTATTGTTTGAATCATGGCAAAGTTATTTTTTGGACCATGGAAAATTTTATAATTTATACCATATACCAAATTTATTTCTTGAACCATGACAGCTTTATTTTTTGAACCATATCAAATTTATACTTTTGGACCATGGAAAATTTATTGTTCAAACCATGGCAAAATTTATTGTTTAAACACATGGAAAATTTATATTTGAGACCATGATAATTTTTGGGACCATGGAAAATTTATTGTTTAAACCATGGCAAAATTTATTGTTTAAAACATGGAATTGTATTTTAGACTATGATTAATTTTGGGACCATGGCAAAAAAATTAAACAATGCCAAACTTATTGTTTGGACCGTGGCGAAATTTTTTTGTACACATTAAGGCAACTTTTAATTCATACAACATCACAAATTCTGTTTTCAATATTATTTTTCAAAACATGGAATTTGTTGAACAAAGCATGGTAAATTCTTTTTGGTATATCATAGAAAATTACTAGACATCCCATGGAAAATTTATTTTCATTATAATTTTTCACCAGTTTTCTTTTCAATATTTCTTTTACCATCATCTTATACTTAATATTAACTTAGGCACAAAAATAATTGTTAAGTATTTTCTTCTATATGTCAAGTTCTGTCTTTTTTTTAGTTTAATAACTGCTCTGACTTGATGTATTATATTTTTTGGACAAGCATGGCATTTTTGTGTGCCTTACATTACACATGATTTATTTATTTTAAAAAATATGTGGTACTTTTATTCTGTAGAGCATGACAACTTTTTTTTTGCCGGGTAGCTAAACATATTTTTGTTTATTTTTTGCCATGTGACCTTTTACATGACAAAATTAGTTTGCCATGCATGGAAAAATTTACTTGCTTGTATCATTGCATTTTGTTTGTTTTTCTTCTTTGTTCCTGTCATTTATTTTGTGTGTAATCAGGCTGCAAGGCCTAGTAAAGCGGCCTGTCTGGGCTTGTTCGCTCCGGGGTGGTTCTCGTTGCGAATGAAACTGTTCACCCGATCGAATCCCAAGGGAACGATTCGTTCGCGAGGATTTCTCCCCTGGAGAACGATCGCTGGTTATTCGTGTCCATACCTGAAAGTCGTTTAGCAGGTACTCCCTTCATTCCAAAATATAGTGCACCCGCGCTTTCCGAGATTCAACTTTGACCATAAATTTAACTAACGAGACCGACTGCGGCGGAAGAAAAGATTATATAATTGAAAACTTCTTTTAAATACGAATTCACTGCTATAACTTTTATTCCCGCCGCAGTCTGTCTCGTTGGTTAAATTTATGGCCAAAGTTGAGGCATGAAAATAAAGGAAAAACTATATTTTGAAACGGAGGAAGTAACTAAATTCTTGTCAAGCAGCGAACCACAATTCTGTCAACTGTGCAACCAAAAACACTCGCGATAACCTCAGGTTTGGCGCAGAAAAATGTACAAAAAGAATTACCAAAATTACTTTCCGCTGGGTAATACGGATATTCACAAAAAAGACAAGGTTTCTGCCACCCTCGTCAGCACGCAAAACATAGAGTTATGGTTGACGGCCAGTCAACGAGGCATCCATCTGCTTCCATGCAGCTGCCCACCGCTGTCAGCTTCAGCTTGACCCCAACCACCAGCTACATTTTGCAAAGTGGTCTTCACTTTTTCTTTTTCTTTTTGAAACGAAGGTAAAAGATTTGCTTCATCTATTAATTAAAAAAGAATAGAGTTTGTTGTGTTACAGTAAGGCATTACAACACACCGTCAATACAAAAGTCATTACTCTCCTGGCATCATAGTACCCAAGTGTTTGGCACCTGACCCAAACCGCCGCCTCAACCTTGATATTGCTAAGCAGGACCATCGGCGGGGCGCTTTTTTGAAGGAAGACGCGTGCATTTCTTTCGTTCCAAATTGTCCAAGAGATAAGCATGGTTAATGAAGCCATCACCTTCCGGTTTGGAATGTTGTTGTCAGATTGACTCACCCACCAATAGTTGGTGGACTGGAAGAGATGCCAAGTGGAGGCGTCGAGATGTCCTAGCTGTAGCCATCCCTTTTATCATTTCCCACAATCTGACTGTGTATCACACTTGTAGAAGAGGTGGTCTTCACTCTTGACCGTTTCTGTCGCAACAAAGCATGGAGCGGATCATCAGGAAGGAAGAGAGTCATGCAACCCAACAAATTTCTAAAATACTCTATGTGAACACACACACAAAAAAAGCCAACTCTCTGATGGTGAAATTTACCAAACAGCCTGTTTTATTCATGTGAAAACACATATGTAATATTTGCTCAGATTCGGCACCGTGTGTGCATATTCCTTGCAGCCAAAATCATCAAACGCGTTAATTCTACGGATGTACAGATGCAATTCCTCCTTTTTGGAAGACGCACAGATATATAAGTGATTATAAAAAATAGAGTTGGTGATGATGGTGTGCCTGCCATCCTACAATATAGGCTGTCTGATTTATATCTGGCGGATAGGAAGGAAACTATGGCAATTTTGCAAAAAGATACCCACACCCCTCTCCACATTTACAAATAAGGCCTTCCCTCGTTCATCCTTTTGTCCCACAAGATAAACTATTCATACAAATGCATCTTGATGTTCTGTGCAACGCATGAGCATCTTGCTAGTATAAGTGATTTGTAAGCAGACAAGTTCCACAATCAAGTCTGGTCCTATCAAACAGTTCTCATGTCAGGCTGTTGTATGTTGACCGTTGAATTATTCCACACGCACATATTAGACAAGTACACTAATGCAGGCATCTCTTCCTCCGTTATCATCTCACCCAAGAGGAGTCCTGTTAGCAGACGGCACTAATGGCAGTTAGAGGTATCTCCCTGACTCTCCACCTGCTCTTCCTCCTCCGCCTCCTGCTCCTCCTGCCAGTCGTCACCACCCAATCCCAAACCATACTCAACATCACCAACCGATGCCCCTACACCGTATGGCCGGCCGCTTTCCCGGTGGGCGGCGGCAGGCGGCTGCAGCCTGGCAAGACATGGACCCTCAAGGTGCCCTATGACACCCGTGGAGGAAGCGTGTGGGCACGCACAGGCTGCTCGTTTGACGGCAAAGGCCACGGGTCATGCCAGACAGGCGACTGCCAAGGCTTGCTCACCTGCATGGGAGATGGTCAACCACCCTACACGTCTGCTCAATTCTCGCTCAACCAGTACAACAACAACAGTTTCTTCGGCATCTCCCTCTACCATGGATTTAACGTACCCATGGAGTTCTTGCCAATGCCAAGCAAGGGGCAAGGGGGGGTCAGGGTGCATAAAGGGGCCACACTGTGTTGCCAACATCACGTCACAGTGTCCGAGCGAGCTCAAGGCACCGGGAGGCTGCAACAGCGCATGTACAGTGTTCCAGGAGCAGAATAATGGTATGTACTGCTGCTATGGGACACCATGTGAATCCAACAAATACTCGGCCTTCTTTGTGCAGATGTGCCCGGAGGCAATAAGTTACTCCAATGATGCTATCATAGATACTTCATTCAGTTGTCCATTGTTTACCGACTACCAGGTCATTTTCTGCCCAACGATCAATCTAACGTCTTCACCTCCAAGTCCTCCTAACCCAGCTGATCTAAGGTCACTACACATAGAACCCGCAGTAGGCACTTCTGTTTCAATTGCAATTGCAGGTGCCATAGTTTTAATCGTCACATTAATCTTTTTCATCCTATGTCAAAGAAGAACTCGACGACACAAGGAGATGGAGGAAGAGGAGGCAGAGTTCAGTCAGCTACAAGGAACACCAATGAGGTTTACGTTTCAACAGTTAGAAGCAGCAACAGAGCAATTCAAGGACAAGCTTGGGGAAGGAGGATTTGGGTCAGTTTTCGAGGGGTGGCTAGGTGAGGAAAGGATTGCGGTAAAACGTTTGGATCGAGCTGGTCAGGGAAAGAGAGAATTCTTGGCGGAGGTTCAGACAATCGGCAGCATTCATCATATCAATCTGGTGAGGCTGTTTGGTTTCTGTGCAGAGAAGTCCCATAGGCTCTTAGTTTATGAGTATATGCCAAAAGGATCCCTGGACAAGTGGATCTATCGTCGACATGACAATACTGATGCTCCATCATTAGAATGGAGGGTGCGATGCAAGATTATCGCTGACATAGCTAAGGGTCTCTCTTATCTTCATGAGGAGTGCATGAAGAGAATTGCTCATTTGGATGTCAAACCACAAAATATCCTCTTAGATGACGACTTCAATGCTAAACTTTCCGATTTTGGTCTATGCAAGCTCATTGATAGGGATATGAGTCAAGTGGTTACAAGAATGAGAGGTACACCTGGTTATCTAGCCCCTGAATGGTTGACATCACAAATCACAGAGAAGGCCGATGTCTATAGCTTTGGCGTTGTGGTCATGGAAATCGTGAGCGGAAGAAAGAACCTCGACACTTCCTTGTCTGAAGAGAACATCCATCTTATTACCCTATTGGAAGAAAAGGTGAAGAACAATTGCTTGGAAGATTTGATTGACAAGAGCAGTAACGACATGCAAGCACACGAGCGAGATGTGATTCAGATGATGAAGCTCGCGATGTGGTGTTTGCAGATTGACTGCAAAGGAAGGCCTAAAATGTCCGAGGTAGTCAAAGTCTTGGAAGGTACCATGGATGCAGAGAGCAACATAGATCATAACTTTGTCGCAACAAATGAACCAAATTTCGGTATTGCTGGAAATGTTAACTCTTCAGCTCCACCTGTAGCCTCAGATGTATCGGGTCCAAGGTGAAATGAGTCAATCCCGAGAAGACAGACAATTAGATTATGAGGTGCTAAATGAAATGAGTGAAAGACTTGTCTGTTGTATCTTTCCAAATTATTACAATCTGAAGCCGCTTATGTTGAGTTAATTTTACCTGCAAAATGTTTGAATATTACGAACCTTCTTGTTTTACAGCAGAAGAACTTATTTATTCTACAGTTTGTTCAGTTTCTGTCTGTAATGCAGTTCTGTTTCTTGTTGTTCTAGTTGAAATTAATAGCATGTTCCAAAATGTTCCTAGGCTCCTAGCTCCAATAAAGGCAGAGAAATGGACAGACTGAATTAAAATACATTTTAGGAGTAGGGAATAACTAAGAAAGAACAATTAGAACCACAAGTGCTTTAAAGTTGTCCCAATTTCCAGTGTAGCCACAAGTGCTCCTACGGCTTTGCTTCTCTTTCCTCTGTTTTTGATACTAGCTTTTAGGCTTGGCTAGCTTAGTTTTTTCCCTACTTCTTTTGTTGGCTGGTTTTGTTTTGTATACGCTGCGGGCATACTGGTGTTCTCATTCTAATACAAGCGACAGCCGTTTCGGCGTGTGTTGGAGAGAAAAATTCCAGTGTGTTTTTATTGCACGGATACTGCTGTGCATACACAGAAAGCATATTTGTACACGAGAAGCCAGCCATAAACTACTTTCCTGCTCATGGAATGAAAGATCCACCGTGCCTAGCACGTATCACGCTTGACCGGATCATCTATGCTACTGCTCTGACCATGTAATGCTGGTATTAGTTATGATTACCAGGGTGTATGGCACATCAGATCTCACAAACATTTTTGCAATTTGATAGTACTAGTCAGGAAGAAGTTGCTGCTTACCGTGCCAATGGTGTGATTTCACGGTGCGTTCGATTAGCCGCTCGTCCCCTCTGGATTATTGCTCTGATAGGCTCAAGCTCTTCGCCTCGCCGGCGAGCGCTCGGAATCCTTGCACGAGTAGCTGATTGGTAGGAGGATCCACAAATCTGTACTACTCCTAGTTGATTGGAGTACCTGTGAATCAAACCTGTCGATGCGGTGGCAGCGGAGGCCGCTGCCGGAGACGGCAGGAGGGGGGAGGGGTGCTGGTACGGAAGAGTGGCGGCCTGCCACAGGAGCGCACGGACGACCGGAATCCATCAAAACTGGGGATATGGTCCACCGGAGCGGCAGCATCCGCCGGGCAGTGCGGCGGGGGCGGCGGAGGAAGGGGACGGGCCAGGCCGAGTTTCTCTCTGGTCGGTCTGGGCCACGAACACGTTGGAACTGACGCGTCAGTATGGGCCGTGTTGTCGGGCCATATCAAGTCCAGGTGGGCTTTCGCTTGACCTGATATCACGATCCAGTTTGTTTGCTCCTCAATCCTCATAATAGATAGATAGCCGCTCCTCCTGTTGTAGCCAAATCTGATCGCTTAGCCAACATGATAGCCGCTCAAAAAAAAAAATGTCTCAAAAAAAAAGATAGATAGCCGCTGACTAGTTCTTGTCTAAGTCTGAACTGTTCATGTTAGTTTATCAACAAGGTACCAGTTTAGGTATTTTTTAACTGTCAAGAAAAAACTGGTACCATGTTGTTAAATTTTGACATGGCGTCGCTCCTCCTGTTGTAGCCAAATCTGATCGCTTATACAGGATGTCTTCAGTCGAATGTTGTAAAATTTGAGCAAGTTTATAAGAAAAGTCATCAACATTCTCAATATTGTTAGATGTATCACGTAATTAATCAACATTCATAATTTCCTTTTTAGACCATTTGGCAAATTTTACTTTTATAGACCATGGGAAATTTTTATTTTGGATCATGGATTTTAAATTTTTTTTTGAACCATGGCAAAGTTATTTTTTGGACCATGGAAAATTTATAATTTAGAACATGGCAAAAAACTGGACCATGCCAAATTTATTTCTTGAAGCATGGCAGCTTTATTTTTTGAACCGTGGCAAATTTATGCTTTGGACCATGGTAAATTTATTGTTCAAACCATGGCAAAATGTATTGTTTAAAACATGGCAAATTTATAATTTAGATCATGATAAATTATTTTTGGGATCATAGCAAAAAAGTAAACAGTGGCAAACTTATTTTTTGGACCATGGCAAAATAATAATAATTACACACTAAGGCAACTTGTAATGCATACAACATCATAAATTCTGTTTTCAAAATTATATTTTTCAAAACATGACAATTTATTGAACAAAGCATGGTAAATTCTTTTTGGTATATCATATAAAATTACTTGAACATCCTATGGCAAATTTATTTTCATTAGACTTTTTCACAAGTTTTCTTTTCAATATTTCTTTTGCCATCATCTTATTCTTATACTTAACAATGGCAACTTAGGTTCAAACATAATTGTTATGTTCTTTTCTTCTATATGTTAAGTTCTGGCTTTTATTAGTTTCATGACTGCGTTGGCTTGCTGTAGTATATATTTTGTACAAGCATGGCATTTTTGTGTGCCTTACATTACACTTGATATATTTATTTCAAAAACATGTGGCACTTTTATCCTCTAGAGCATGGCAATTTTTTCCCCGTGTAGCTATACATATTTGGTAAATAAACATATTTTTGTTTATTATTGGCCATGTAACCTTTTACATGATCAAATTAGTTAGCCATGCATGGCAAAACTTGCTTGCTGGTATCATTGCATTTTGTTTGTTTTTCTTCCTTTTCCTGTTATTTATTTTTGTGTATAATCGGGCTGTGAGGTCTAGTAAAGGGGCTTGTCTCGGGGAAGAGGATTTGGAGCACCTGGGTGTTCCACCACCCTATATCAACATTAAGTTCAAAAAAATACTGAAATTTTTTGAACCCCCCTCTCCCCAGGGGATTTTGGAATATCAAAACCTAGGTGCCCAATGTACTTCCGTGTGAAATTTTGTAAAAAAAATACCAGAAAATATATCAGTGGCAAAAGAGATAAAAAAATCCTATGTATAGAAAAAAAATAGATGGATCGTAGGTCAGACTGTATTTTCTTCATCACGGATAAATTTCTTGGTATTTTTTCACAAAACTTCACATGGGAGTAGATTGGGCACTCGGGTTTGATATCCCAAGATTCCATGTTTATTGAATTTTCCTGGTATTTTTTGAATTTAAAATTCATACAGGGGATGGAGCACCCGGGTGCTCCTGTATATGTCCCCCTGTCTGGGCTTATTCACTCCGGGTGGTTCTCGTGGCGAACGAAACTGTTCGCTCGATCGAACCCCCGAGGAGAACGATTCGTTCGCGAGGATTCCCTCCCCTGGAGAACGATCGCTTGTTATTCATGTCCATGCCTAAAAGCCATTTAGATAACTAAATTCAAAGTAAGCTATTGGCGATGCTCTAAGGTCAACAAGCAGCGAACCACAATTCTTTCAACTGCACACAAAATGCACTCACGACAAGTCAAAGCCTTCAGATTTGGCACTGCAAAATGTACAAAAGAATTGCCAAAATTACTTTCCTTTGGATAATACAGATGTCAGCACACAAACCAGAGAGTTATGTGGTGAGTGAGACATCCATCTGCTTCCATGCAGCTGCCGACCGCAGAGTTTCTAAAATAAGAAATGACATGCCTGCAGTGTGTTTTATTCATGTGAAAACACACACAAAAATAAGGCATACTCTGTGATGGTGAAATTAACCAAACATTGTGTTTTTATTCATGTGAAAATACATATGTAATATTTGCTCAGACCTGGCACCGTGTCTGCATATTTCCTTGCAGCAAAAATCATCAAACACATTAATTATACAGATATGCAGATGCAGTTCCCCTTTTCCAGACATAATCTGCAAGCAAACAAGTTCCACAAGCAAGCCTGGTCCATTCCAGACAGTTCTCATGTAAGGCTGTTGTATGTTGACCGTTGAATTATTGAAATCTGAGCAAGCATGGCAATAATTTACCGTTGAATTATTCGACACACTGTATGTTCACCGTTGAACTCTTCCACACTCTGTTAGCTGTCACAGGAGCCCTACTGCAACTTTGCAACTCAGAGTGACTCTGATTCAGGTTAACGGGTGCAAGCAAGTATCATAACGCACGCACATGGCAGTGATGGCCGTCTCTTCAGCTCACCGCTGTCAGCTTCAGCTTGACCCCAACCCAACCACCAGGTGCTTCTTGCAAAGTGATCTTCACTCTTGACCTTTACTGTGGCAACAAAGCATGGAGCTGGAGCGGATCAGCAAGGAAGAAAGACGTGCAACACAGAAAGTTTCTAAAATAAGAAATGACATGCCGCAGTGTGTTTTATCCATGTGAAAACACAAAAAGAAAATCCTACTCTGTGACGGTGAAACTTACCAAACTGTGTGTTTTATTCATGTGAAAACACCTACGTAACACTCCCTCTGTAATCTTTTATAAGACGTTTTTAGAGTCCATGACGGTGTCAAAAAACGTCTTATATTAAATTACAAAGGTAGTATTTGCTCAGATTTGGCACCGTGTTTGCGTATTCCTTGCAGCCAAAATCATCAAACACGTTAGTTATACGGATATACGGATGCAATTTCCCCTTTTTTGGAAGCCACACAGATATAAATAATTTGCAAGCAAACAAGTTCAACAGTCAAGCCTGGTCCTATCAAAGCAGTTCCCATGTCGCTGTTGTATGCTGACCGTTGAATTATTCAACACACGAAATCCGGCCCCTGTCTGCTTATCCCACACAACTCTTTTACGCTGTTAGCTGCCACAGGGGAGCCCTATTGCAACTTTGCAACTCTGACCCTGATTCAAATCAACGGCTGCAGGGAAAAACCATGACGCAAATGGCAGCCGTGGGTGTCTCTTCACCGCTCCTCCTCCTCCTCTCCCTCCTCCTCCGTGCTGCCACCAGCGAGGCCACCACGTTTTACATCACCAACGGCTGCCCTACACCATATGGCCGGCGGCTCTGCCGATTGGTGGCGGCATGCAGCTCGACCCAGGCAAGCCCTGGACCCTCAACACGGGCGACAGCAACACCACGCGCCTGTGGGCGCGCACGGGCTGCTCCTTCGACGGCAATGGCACCGGGACCTGCCAGACGGGCGACTGCGGCGGCCTGCTCGCCTGCAAAGCCAATGGCCGGCCGCCCAACACCATCGCGGAGTTTCGGCTCGGCGGCTTCAGCAGCCAGGATTTCTTCGACATCTCCTCTGTCGAGGGCTTCAACGTGCCCATGGACTTCCTGCCGGTGCCGGCCAAGGGCGGGCCAGGGTGCAGCAAGGGGCCGCGTTGCGGAGCCAACATAACGGCGCAGTGCCCGACCAGTCTGAAGGCGCCGGGGGGTTGTAACAGCCCGTGCACGGTGTTCAAGCAGGATAGGTACTGCTGTACCGGGACTGTGGCAAGCAACTGCAGCACCACGGACTACTCCGACTTCTTCAAGAAGATGTGCCCAGATGCCTACAGCTACCCCATGGATGATGCCACCAGCACTTTCAGTTGCCCGGCCGGCACCAACTACAAGGTAGTCTTTTGTCCCCTGACCAATCAAGCAATACCGCCGAGTCCTCTGCCTGCACCCCCGGATGTGGTAACACCTAGTGGGCCAACAACCATGAAACCAAAATTCTCCACTGTAAGAACAGTAGTTGCAATTTTAGCTCCTATAGGCGGCTTCATCTTTCTGTTCCTCGTCACTTTCTATTTTTGTAAACGAAGAACCCAACAACGGCGTGAGATGGAGGAAGAGGAAGAGGAAGAGTTTGGGGAGCTACAAGGAACACCAATGAGGTTCACATTTGAACAGCTAAAGGCAGCAACCGAGCAATTCGCAGACAAGCTCGGGGAAGGAGGATTTGGGTCTGTTTTCAAGGGGCAATTTGGTGATGAAAGGATTGCAGTAAAACGTCTGGATCGATCTGGTCAGGGCAAAAGAGAATTTTCAGCAGAGGTTCAGACAATTGGCAGCATTCATCATATTAATCTGGTGAGATTGATTGGTTTCTGTCCAGAAAAATCCCATAGGCTCTTGGTATATGAGTACATGCCCAAAGGATCCTTGGACAGATGGATCTATTGTCGACATGACAAGGTTGCTTCTCCTCTGGATTGGAGCACGCGGTGCAAGATAATAACTCACATAGCTAAGGGCCTCTCTTATCTTCATGAGGAGTGCACAAAACGAATCGCTCATTTGGATGTCAAACCACAAAACATCCTCTTAGATGATGACTTCAATGCTAAACTTTCTGATTTTGGACTATGCAAACTCATAGACAGGGATATGAGCCAAGTGGTTACCAGAATGAGGGGCACACCTGGATATTTAGCTCCTGAATGGTTGACATCACAGATCACCGAAAAGGCAGATATCTACAGCTTTGGCGTCGTGGTCATGGAAATCATCAGTGGAAGAAAGAACCTCGACACTTCCCAGTCAGAAGAGAGCATCCATCTCATCACCCTATTGGAGGAAAAGGTAAAGAGTGATCGGTTGGTAGATTTGATTGACAATAACAGCAACGACATGCAAGCACACAAGCAAGATGTAATTCAGATGATGCTTTGTTGTAACAACATGCAAGTGGTGCTTGCAGATTGATTCCAAAAAAAGGCCTAAAATGTCTGAGGTGGTAAAAGTATTGGAAGGTACCATGACTGCAGACCTCAACATAGAACATAACTTTGTTGTAACAACACCAGCAAATTTTGGTAGCACAGGAAATCTGAGCTCTTCAGCTCCACCTCTAGCCTCAGATGTATCAGGCCCCAGGTAAAACAGAGACAATCATGACAAAGGTAGCCAATTAGATTGTGCGTAGAAGACTTATTTATGCAAGGCAAAAGCCATGGTCTGTTGTATTTTCTCAAATTATTACTATTCTTGAGTGTTGTACTGATGTTAACCTGCAGAATCTCAGTATTGCAAACCTTCCTCAGTTCACAACAGATGAACTCATTTTTACTCTGTTGAGTTCCACCTGTAGCGCAAATCTGATTTGAGCTATCATGGCTGAAATTACTAACAGGTTTTAAATTTCCCATTGCTCCAACAAAGCAGAGAAGTAAATTTGCAATCCGAGGGACAAACTAATAAACACCGATCAGTTGGTATGCTAGTTACCACAAGTGCCTTTATGTTCTGCAGCATTTCCACTGGGTATTTATGACATTAGGGACAGCTTGCTTTCCTCAAATGGAGAAAAGGTGGCTCAAGCCTTGTTGTAAGCTATTTACGAGAAAACTGCAAAATTCTACATGTATTGATATTGATAACCAAAAGTGTTGATAATTGATGAGATGTTTCTTCGTTCCTGCTTCCATTGACTTAGAGAATTTTTCTACATTTTCAATCCAAAGAATTCAGATTTTTAGCTTGCAAAGCTGTGAGTAGGAGGAGGAACTCAGATTGAAATGTAGCTTGCAAATTTAAGGAAGTAACAGTAAATTTCCTAGATTTGTCCAGAAACAACACACATATATCATTTTCATCAGTTAAGGTCACGATGCCGCACAGATCCTGGGTCTTGATCCATATTTCCTGGGTTTCCCCTCATATGGTTCTTACAAACCTAACACTAACCTAGCCTTTAATTAAACAACAATAGATTAATCATATTCAACACCGATGGGCGAAGGGAGGCACATAAAGGACCACATTTTCTGAACTTTGGAACAGTATCCTACAAGTCAGATGTTTACAGTTCTATTATGCTTTTTTTGCTGTATGTTAGCTTTCTTACTTTCTGCAATAAGTTGGTATGTCAGCTTTCTTGTAGAGTTCAGATGTTTACAAGTGTTGGTATGTTAGCTTTCTTGCTGTAAGTTGTAATATAATCATGAAGCAGATAAAGCAATGCCATTCATCAGATCATCCAGTAATTTGCAATGTTGGTGTGCGAGAACCGAGAAGTTGCTGCTCTTACTTTGAATTGCCATTCGTGTGATTCTTTTTTTACTGAACCACTCGTATGATTTATCCCTGCCCTTGCCCTTCAGGCTGCATACTTGTCTGCCCTGCAGCCTGCTGAAGAACTGGTATGTGAGCTGTTCATCTTCAAAATGTTGCACGGGTGATTAATTGACACGGGACTTACCTTTGTCGACGAGGAGGGATGAGACCGAAGACGACGGCGGCGAGGCGGCCCATGCCCCCCTTTCCCTTCCGGAGGCCGTCGATTAGGAACGGCGCGGCGGCGCGCGCCCCTGCAGATGGGATGCGGTAGAGAGATGCGATACTAGGGAGGGGAGGATTTCGCGGTGAGCAATGACGGCAGCGCGTGCAAGACGAGAGGCACGGTCCGGTTCGCCGGCGCCGCAGATGGGGGGCACCGCCGGCTAGTTTTTTTTAGGGGAGTTGGGGATGAGGACGAGCGAGCCCACCGCCGGCTAGAGTTGCATGGACAGCCCAGTACGCAGCTGAGCCCACCGAGCGAGTCCTGTCCTTTTCTTTTGTCTGCAAAAAAATGACTCCATAACCAGACTTTGTCTTGTTCTTAAAAATAAGCACACTTTGTCTTCACACAAAAACATAGAGACTTTGTCAGGGATTAATGTTCTTTTGCAGTGAAATAGGGATTCTTATTCCATTGAATAGGTTTACAGTCTGCTAATACAAGAGCATGAATAAACGCGGAGCACGTTGCGACAAACATAGTTAGTTAGGGAAAAAAATTATATGAGACCAGGTCTCATATAAATCAGGTGAGACCCGCCCTGATGAATGACATGTGGCATTCACAAATCACAAAGCATCTAATCTCTCCCCCCCTGATTTCAGGTGGGGGGTGGAGTGGATGCTTTGTGATTTGTGGATGCCACGTGTCATCCATTAGGATGGGTCTCACCTGCTAATCCGTGAGACCTGGTCTCATAGAATTTTTTTCCGTTAGTTAGGCAATGAGATACCATATTTTGCGATCTTGTTACCTTCATCACAATAAACTTCCGTTCTTCCAGCATTGCCTTTTTCTCTTAATGAAAAGCATCAGATCTTATTATAAAAATTAATTGGAAAAATACTATATAGCAATGGCGCAACATGTGTTGGTGCGTTATTAGTGTAATAGACACTAATGGCACACCAGACCCTCGATACGCCATTAGTAACAATTTTTTTTCTTTAAAAATACTAATGATCAATCAGGGCATAATACGCCATTATTATATTCTTTTTTGCAAAACTAATAATAACGCACCACAAACACCTCCGCACCCTTCCCGCCGAGCACCCCCGCACCCTCCCCCGCTCCACCACTATCACCGACCCCCCTCCCCGTACCCTTCCCTGCTTCACCGTCACCGACGACCCACCACACCCTCC
>NC_041384.1:38780895-38817077 GCF_002162155.2 Triticum dicoccoides | reverse complement strand
CACCGTCACAAATGAATGCAACTAAAAATCCAAAAAAATAAATTTGATTATATTTTCAAATAACAAATTTGATGATATTTTTAAAAAAATTGTTACTGTTTTTATAAAAATTTATTACTGTTTCATATTCATATTCATTTTCTAAAAAATTATTAGATGCAACAAAAATAATAATAATAATAAAATTACTTATGGCGCACCGCTGGCTGGTGCGCCATTGCTATCTAAAAAAAAGATTACTTATGGCGCACCGCTCGGAGGGTGCGTCATTGCTATCAAAAAAACATACTAATGGCGCACCGCCAGGGGGTGCGCAATTAGTAATCTTCCCCCTACCTAATTCGCCCGATCCCTTCGTCCCTCCCTCGCTAGATCCACTTCCTCCCTCGCTCCGCACCCGCTCCGGCGACCCCCGTGCCCCGCCTCGCCGTCTCGGTCCTCGCCGCCGACGGCTTGCCGCCACGACGGACCCACTGCGCCGCTGCCCCACCCACTACGCCGCCGCCCGGTCTCCTTCGCCCGTAAGCCCCCCTCCTCCTCCGCCCGTCCATCGCCTTCGGCCTCCTGCCCCTAACTGACTCGGCTCCCCTGGCCTCCGCATAGAGCACGGGGCCCGCTGCTACGCCGCCATCGCCGTCGTCCTTGACCGCCTCTCCCCTCCTCTGAAGAAGGAGCACGGGGCCCGCTGCTACGCCGCCATCGGCGTCGTCCTGCCTGTCCTCGTCCTCAGCCCGCCATCGACACACCCTCGTCCTCCACTCCTCCACGGTGAGCCATCCTCTCTCTTCCAACTCCCTGTTCTGAATTTGTACTGCCAAGTCTGAAATTTTCATCGTTATTCTTAAGTCTGAAGTTAGCTGAACACTTAACTGAAACATTTCTGTCAAACTAAAGCAAGCAAACACTTAACTGAATTTGCAATGACAGGCTCTGCTAGACTAGGAAAACTATTAGCCATTTCTTAACTCATTTGGGAGTCCTGGAGGTTTGTTCAAAGTATCACGTCATTAGAAGAGGTGTATCTTTGCTGCATGTATTTTCAGAATTGAACTACCAGGTGTATTACTTGAAAGTGGTACTAGTAGTTGGGATGGGGTGGGTGCGCGTGGGCTGTAGTATTTTTTTTAGAGCATCTTTGCTGGATGTATGTTCAGAAACGTGTTAACAGGTGTATTATTTACAGTAGTAGTTGCAGATGGTTTCTCTTGTCTTAACTGAATAATCATGTATTGCATAGTGTTCTTGTTTTTCTTCAAAGTTTGCAGCATTTTCAGATGTACACTGTTTTCCTATGTCTCAAAATGTTCCTAATTCGATATTTGAAAGTAAGTGTGTAGTTTGAAATTTTGATCTGATTATGGCATCTAGAATTATGTCAGTTTTGTTTTGTAACTAGAAGACCAAAGTGTGTTACTCACCTAGGATCTTAACCGTTAATTTTGTAATATTCCTTATATTGAAATCGAACATGATGGTGCTACTTGATATTTTTGAGACATGGCATCTCCCATGACTGAATCAACAACAAGGGGAGTTGATTCCATTTCTTGGTTTCTGTAAGAATTTAATGGACCTGGGTCTAGTTAAGTATAGGCTTGGGCTTGTGGTTGAATGCTACCGTTGTCCTAGCCATGTATTTTCAGAATTGAGCTAAAGATTTGGGGGGTAGTATTTCTGATTTTAGAGCACCTTTGCTAGATGTATTTTACAGCAGCTGTTGGAATCAAAACAATGCTTGTCGGTTGTCCTGTTAAGTTGAGTGAGTCATTAGAGGGCAGATAGAGTCACCCACACCAATTAATGTTTATGAAGAAGAAGAATAAACCTACTGCTGCTGCTGCTGTTATGCCTGTATTCACTGCTACTACTGCTATACTTGTGATGATGTTGTACTTGTGATGATGCTACTTGTGATCTTCTGAAATGACCCATTGGTGATTTCATTACGCGGGGATAATGATTTTGCAGGTACCCCGAGAGGCCCTTGAGTTTGTTGGAATGTCGATTAAGTTCCGTTCCAGCAAATTCGGGTACTCCATATGTCCTATTTTCAGCAAAGGTCATGCTGGAGTTTTCCATGAATTTTAGCATGACTTTGCTAAAAATAGGACATATGGGGTACTTGTGACTAATGCATGGGCCAGGGTATCTTAGTACTTAATTAAGTAGGATCAATTGCCTCTTGTGTTATACATATAGAAGTGTGATATCAACTCATAGTTATTACTAATGTCAGTTGCTCGTCATCGATAAACCCTAATCTGGTAGGATGACCTACTAAAAAAGCCCATACCACATATTCTATTTGGATGGCCCTGCTAACCCTTGACCATAAATACTTGAGATGGATGTAGCAGGCTTAAAGAAAGAAATGTTTTTAGGCCAACTCCACTGGGCTTGGCTGAAAATGCACAAGTGTGCATGACTAACAATATTCTATTGTAAAGCTAAACAAGAAAGAGGAACCACTCATCCTAACCATTTGCTTTCAAAATTACCACTTCACTTATTACTACTGAAAATCTTAGACCATCTCCATTCACCAATAGCTCAAACCAGTTCAAAGGGCGTGTTTTCACCACACTGTGGATTATCTTATTGGACCCAATGCAAGAGATGATGTAGTTTTGAATTATGAGCGTAGGATATGTCGTCATCGGACGACGAAAGTCTCCCGGGGGAGTGCGGCTGGTGCCACGACGATCGAGGTTTGTGCGACATGCCTCACCTGGACGATGATCGGCGCTTCAGCATTAAGCTCGAGGAGACCTTCGAAGTTGAAATGGTACACAACGACGACAAGTGTTATTTTCATAATTAAGCATGACTTCAACTATTTCAATGTGTAATTTTCATCTTTTACAATTCGAGTATAGTTTATCCCATGCCATGCAAGACGCTATGTCTTGGAGAGAATGGATTTTGAAGACCATGAAATTTCTGAAACAAAGAAAATTCACCTAAGGACTCATCACGATGTGGATTTTGAAATAAATCTGTATAATTCTGGGAGCGTAACCCATTTTGGTTGAAAAAATTGAGAAGCATTTTGCAAGATGTATGGTTTTGATGAGGGTATGCTTGTCACCATGGATCTTGGTGATCCTAAAATCGAGCAAGACAATATGGACATTTGGGTCCTTGTTGATACACCTCTAATTCTACCGCTATGTGAGTTTCTCAAACATAGTTATTAGCTAATTTATATTGTTTATTTTAAAATAGTTGACAGCTTATTTCCATTGACAGCTTATTTTCATTGTTCAAAGAATGTGCGGGAGATGGTAGACAAAATCCACTACACCGATGGCTCCGAATTAACAACTTACAAGGAGAAAAATCATCTAGTCGGATTTTGTACTGACATTGAGAATTACAATATCTACAATCAAACTCCTCAACATTATGGTCAATATGTGCCACTAGTGCATGTGTTCAACTACGGTAACTACCATGGAGGTACCCTGGTAAGATTTTTTACTATTAAGACATCCGTGCATCTTTTGCATACTAAAACTAGTACATCATTGCTAACTATGAAGTTATTACTATGTTTTTCAACAGATAATTCCAGAGAATTGTGTGCCTCATTTGATGTATCAGAAAGGTAGCCTTAATGTTTTGAACATGCAGCCAGGTCATCCTACGAATCTCAACTGTCCATACCAGATTTCTAAAAGAAGTGGAAACATGCAAATCAAAGGATGGAAAAAATTTATTGACAATCGTAAGGAGGTTCTTGGAAGCAAAAGGAAGCGAAGCGCAATAATTGGAGACAGGGTGATCTCCATTCTCCATAATGGAGAGTCAGGGTCTATATTATTTTATGCTATTTTACCTTAAATAGGGTATTTAGGTCCTGCCTAATACTGATGATCATGTGCTAAGAACAATTAAGTAGGGTTGATTCGATGACTATCAAGATGATGATCGTATGACTTGTTATTAATAACGAGTAGAAGTTGTATGATGATGATTAGTAGGACTTGTTAGGATTAGTATTACTTCCGACAAACTCACTACTCGCGGTCTCGAGACTTGTAATGTTCTATCTTTGTTCGGTCTTTTGAATTCGGAGACTAATATGATGAATTGTACATTCGGAGACTAATCTTTTATTGTATTCAATGAATCTGCTGTTTATATGTTGTGCTCTCTATATTATGTGCAGTAATATATTTTGTAACATGTGCAAATATTAGAAAAAAAATAATCCTTAATATTCATACTAGTGGCGCACCACTCAGCACACTAATGGCGCACTGTAAAAAGGACTCTAATGGCGCATCATCCACTAGTGCGCCATTAGTATGCCAAAGCACATGTGTAAATATGGCCCCTTGGGAGGCATACTAATGACACACCGTGGGCTATACTAATGGCGCACTGCATGGTGCGCCATTAGTATACCAGATACCATTAGTAAAAAATACTAATGGCGTGATACTAGTGACGCACCTGTAGTGCGCCATTAGTAGGCAAAACAGGTGCACCACTAATCGGCCTTTTCCTAGTAATGAGCCTTTGATTGATCTTGTGTTTTTTCTTTTTCTTCGCTCACTCCTCTCTTTTTCCCCACTGACACATGTATATGCAAACGCGATTGAAGAAACTGAATTAATCTATGAGTTGGTTCGTCGATCTACAATGCACGAACGGCTCTTGATAACGTCTACCTACATGCACCTGTATAATCATGGCAGGTGTTGGTTTCGATGCGACACCAAAGATTCAAGTTTGTACCACAGATAATCCAACTATCAACAGCTTAACTCCGGGCTTGATGTAGACGCTCCATACTCAAGCTGAGACACGGCGGTACCAGTGCAAAAATCTAATGCTTACGCTGGTGGAGGCTGCCATGGGCACCAACGATATTCCTTGAGCGTCTTGGCATTAGTTTGATACATGATTGATACCGCAGGGTCGCAATTATGGATATGAGGCCCAATTTCCTCTCATAGAGGAGACCTAAAAGATCAAAATGCTTGAAATGATGAACCATGCCGTGGTAAAATAATTTCTGATGCCTTCCAATCCTACAAAAACCATCCATGTACAACACAAGATGTACTATCTAAACATATGCACGATCTCTACTCATCAGCATCAGAGGAGCTACAAGTCTTGGAGGGGGTCTATGCTCATATGTTAGGAATTGCTGGAGTGGAGGTATTTCACTGTATTTATCGACTCGTGTGCCTTCACGCTTCTTCACTTCTAGCACATGCGACATTCACTTGTATTCTATTTTTATTGATTTATTACTCGCATTTTATGTTAGAGCTATATCCTTTTTGCAACGTAGGTTCGTCCAGTTTGATATAATTGCACATGGTCTCAACCATGCATGTTTCATTTAATGAGCACATCATCATTGGTTGTAGACTCTTAGTGTACCCAAGATTAAAACTAATCTATTGTACTGATTATATGGTATTAAGCTGGTAAGATGTGTTGGTGTTAGGGCCTTATTATGGTGTACCATTATGCATTACAATAATCGGCAATGCTACTTCCACCTCCCTACGGTTCGACCACTCTTCTTCGGATACTCCATTGCTTACCATCCTAGGAGGACAAGATAGATGAAGGCTACAACTAGCACATAAATGGCTATATTAGACAGGCCAGAAAGTGGAAACCATCTGAGTGGAGTGGTCATCAGTTGTTGTCTCAAATTCCCTAGATGAGTGATCGAGCCCGTCTAGAAAACAAAAATAGACGAGATGAGCTAGAAAAGTGCACCTAACAAAACTTCTCCTAGACGTGTTGGCACTTAAATTCGCCATGAAAACTTTACCTTTTCAAGTCAAGCATGCTTTTCATCCAGCGCCGGATTAATCTGCTTTTCTCTACACCATCAACAAATAGATTCGGATGTGGCTTAGAGGCTCGAATGGAGGCAATTTTGAAGGAGTTGGTAGCTTTGTCGTACCGTAGTGACCTTATCCATTAGGGGTTGATTTGAGAAAGTTAGTTATTTGTGCCAGTCTCTTTGTAATTTTTAAATAATCCACTAATTTGGTAAGCGAGACTTAATTGAGGTGGTTGAGGCCACTGTTGTTTACCTACTGTATGTTGTTTATTGATTAGTTTGGTCCCATTGTCTCATACAAACTTTAATAAAATTATGGTTGCCTGCATCTGGCATGCAGGATTCGGGAGGCTTCGTCCTTCCTTTCCAAAAAAATAGAAAAATATAAACTATATTTTTATCCTTATAGTATATTTTAACCCAAGCTTTGGTTTAATCAGACTTGGATTTAGGGTTAAAGTAAGAAACATACAAGGCTTAGCTATTTGATGGACTCTTGTGACAGTCCGACAATGAGCGAGGTCATAGAGATGCTGGAAGGATAGCTTGCAAATGCCTTCCAGACCGTTCTTCTGTGATGAAGGGCACATCCATATTGAGGATACTTACCAGTTGTCATCCGAGGTGCCTGAAATCTCTGAGGAGGATGAGTGAAAATAAGGTGTGTGTGATGTAATGCATGAGGTGATGCACATAGCTCCTGGAAAGCTGGAGCAATGGTCGTGGCTGTACCGAGAATGAAATTAATCTACTATGTGTGTTTCGATTGCAGAATCATGTAATAGTAGCAGTTAGATGATGGAGTAGTCCAATTGCTATATCTATATCTATGTAATAGTAGCAATTAGATGATGGAGTAATCATATTTCTGGAAGGCATGTATTATTTGAAAATATTATTAGGTGACTAATAGCTTGCAAAATCTTGAGTTGTATTTGAAGTTCTGTGCAAACATTTTTTTTTTGCGGAAAGTTCTGTGCAAACATTCTTTTTTTGCGGAAAGTTCTGTGCAAACATTGTTAGCATGAATATAGTGGGTGTACTATGGGTGCTTGTAATGGAAACAGAAAGAAAGCATGGTCTAAGGGACGCGGAGTACTTGGTCTCTAATTTTATGCTTCAGCTGCTGCTGATCTTTAACTGCTTAAAATTTTTGTACTAGTATATATGAACTTGTTCCCATGATTTTGTATGAGATGGCGACGATGGTGATGATAGCTGTGATACCTGCTCGTAGAGGAACTCACACCGTTTCAGGGTAATAGCTCGCATGCAACCTCACTCTTTCAGGGATAATTACATCTAAGAATGCCAACCCTCATGTTGTCTAGCTCCTGCGGATTTCACTATGACTGTAGGCTCGCTGTCGTCTAGTGTCGCGTCTTCAGTAGTAAACAACTGTTGCGAGAATGACGAATCCTCTGGCTCATATGAACTAACCATAATGAAGTACTCGACAGTAGCTTCCTCACTCAGGATAACGAAGTACTGAAATTTTCTGGCATTTAGTTAGTTCAGACCAAGAACCATTTTCTTTCAAGCAGGCAGGCTCAAACTTGTGCACAGTAATTTCCTGCTATTAATCTAAAAAAATAAAAGGAGCATAAGTGGATCATGGCCACTTAAGATCGACAACAATGACATGCTTTTCAACCGCTGAAAAGAATACACAACAATATAAGTATAGGTCATATTTACGGCTGAAACTCCCATCGGTACAAAATACATCGACTGTAATGGCATCCAAGCACAAGAACCGAGAAGAATACAGGAACTGGCAAACATATAAGTTTTGGTGATCCATGGGCCTGAACCACACATTGTCGAAAAGAAGAGCTTCCAAGCACAAGCACATAAAGAAAGAAATTTGATTTCAAATAACACTACGGTAAGCTGAAATTCCCTGGATTAGGTATTCAGAAGCAGCATCTTGCTACAGTAGAAATTGGGCTAGACTAGCATGACAAGTTTTTTCTTTTCAGATAACATATAAATAGTGCTGGCCACATTGATGCAATGGAACAAACTCGGTGAGAACTGCATCAGTCATTCCTTCATCTGGAGGAACAAACTCATTATTAGTCCAACAATATAAAAAACATCACTATAACATATATCATAGTCCTGGATAAATCTCCTAGGAATACTAATGATAGAAAAAACTTGACACTATCGTTTTTTAGGGTGGAGGAGTTGAATGCTTGATGTTTGCAATAAACCAATAACTAAATTGACCGTTAAGTTTTCTAAGGCTTCTCCACACTGCCTAAGTCCCAGCCCAAAAAGAAGGGGGGCAATCCATTGATTTCAGGTTTTAGATTATGAAAAAACTAAACAAACGGAGAACTCTGTGCATGTCCAGATAGGCATACAAACACTGTATTCACCACCTAGATATAAATTACGCAAGCCCATGCAAATGGATCATAATTTGTGAGTGCATGCTACGCACGTGTGCAAGCGAATGTTTTCATAGAAAAAAAATCAAACAATCAAAATCTCAGAAGCTATATTCAGAAGACCTTCTTACCTGTTGAATTACTAGCACATCAAAGAAGACAACCATCCTCTATATTCATGCATCATTTTCTCCATTAGATCCAATGGATGTGCCTAGAATAATAAGAATTCAAACAATTAACAACAATTCCAATGAGAAGACAAATGGATAAGAAAAGGGAACACTGAGTCAGTTACATATATGAGCTAACTTGAGCAAAATAGGTCACTTTCCATAGACTTTTTAACGGCCTTTTTACAGGCAAGAAAAGGTTACGTAACTTGGCAAGATACTAGCAATAGTAAACTACATCACATTTGTTGTAAAGTGCAAAAGATATTACTGACAACAGTATAAGTAGCTACCTCATGACTCATAAAATATATTGTCTAGAATTTTGCTCATGTAAACTCATCCCTTGCTATGTCAAGGAGACAAAAAAATATGGCTAATAAACTCAAGCGAAAAAAGTGATCTTGGGTATTCAATTTGAAATAAATTAGCCTAATTAGAGACACAAGAAATGCAATTATTTCTTGTGTGCTACGGACTCATCACTTACAGAACATGTTCATCAACTAACCATGTACGGTAAATAACTGGATTAAGTTACTCCTACAATATAATGCCCATGGATGAACAATCACCTGGTACATAGAAGCTCGTGAGAGGATAGTAGCAAACTGAATGATTGGTTTCACAAAGTCTCTTGCATTGCATCGATTTAAGTTGAACCATGCATAGACTATCACCCACAAGTATAAAAACTACATCAGCATCCTCAGAATATCCCACTATAGTTTTCTTTGCTCCTGTCCCTCTTCCAATCTGGGGAGGGAGACCAATGCTATGTATTTCAATGGTCTTTTGCAGTACCCATGTGGCAACACCATGAAAATTGACCTCCCTTTGCCACATTTGGAAGAAAGGATAAGACAATACGGCTAAGCCAACAACACCATCCCCAGCCTGAATGATCCAAATATTGCCCATGTCGAAATTGTTTGTCAAAGGAGGACCCTCAATCACAGCTAGGCTCTGCTCTTCCAAATTAAACTCCAGTATGCCCTTCTCAGGCGTAAAAAGCGGCCAATAAAGGGCCTTACCAATGAGGGTCGCAGAAAAACGACCAACAAAAAGCTGACATGGAGTTGATGTTGAGATCAGATTGTCCCATACGCCAGTCTCTGAGGAGTAAACACATGCTAGGGCTCTAGTATCTTTTGTCGTGGACACCAAGACTACTTTTATTGGACTGGAGTGGCAGCCACCGTGCACATGGCCTTGGTCACCGGCAGCACAAAGCACCGCCCCGCTAATGAATACCCCCTTGAATTTCGATGGAACAGACATGTGGCGATTCTCACCGGTGATGGGATCACACACAACGAGGTCTTCCCGCATCCAGTATTTGACTAGGACGTGGCCATGGCGGCAATCAAGAACACTTTTGGGGAAGCTGTCGTGACGTTGTAGGTCGAAGCGCTCGGGGGGGATGTGGTCGGGAGAGTCCAAAGTTGAAATGAAGGGGTTTCTCCCGCTACGAGTCTCAAAGACACCAAGGAGGGGAGGCTTGCGGTGGTGGGCATAGTAGCGGCGAAGGAACCTAGGGTCAGTGAGGAGACCTCGCCATCGCTTGCAGACGGCAGAGGCACGTGGGAGGGAGGATGGTTGCGGCGCGAGGCGGAGGAGGATCTCCTGGAGGAGATCGTCGTCTTCAAGCGGGGAGGACAGCGCCATCGATGAAGCATGCGGGAGGGAGGATGCCTGCGGTGCGGGGCGGGCGAGATCTTCTTCATGAAACTTAGGCGCCACCGATGAGGATCTCCTAGAGGAGATCATCTTCATCCGAAAGGGACGAAGACGTACCATGCCCCCCTGAAGGAGATCGCCTTTGTCCAGTAGGGACACAGGCTTCGCCGACGAGTCGTCGCCGTGGAGATTTCGATTTGGGAATGGAGACGCCGGCAAGATCTGGAAGAGAAAACAAAGAAGAGGTTTGGTGAGATCTAGAAGAGGAAACGGCGAAGAGGTTTGGCGAGATCTGGAAGAAAAAACAGGGAAGAGGTTTGGTGTTTCCTTATATATAATTTAGATAGAGGGTCAAACAGTTTTTGGCTTTTCTGAACCAAAGGGCAAAACGGTCTATTCACGTGCCACTTAACGCGTTGGATCGAAATGCCATAGAAAAAAATAAAATGACAGAGGGCCAAATAGGGAAAAATATTTTTTCTGGTCAAATAAGGAAGCCCATTTTCAAATAGGGCCAAATAAGGAATTCTCGCATAGATATTCGAGGTGCGCCGTCCCTACTCCCTACCCTGCACAATCGTCGTTGTTGGAAGGAAGCCAAGGCCACGTCTGAACGCCCGTCCCTATACCTACCAGTACATACTGGATTTTCGTACTATATATCTACCTATCCAATGTTCTACTTCATGCGACAACTCTCCACCCCAACGAACACCACTTCAATCTGCTTATACCATGGGTTTGTTTGCTTGGTTTGGTTTCAGGCAATCTATATAAATGATGCAAATTTTGATTGCAACAAAGATGATTTTTCATCCCACCGAGATTTTCCCTTTTGAAGCAGCAGCCTAATTGGAGGAGCTGCAGCCATATGAACTGACTGACGGAAAGAACCTGATGGGGAGCATGCCCAACTGAAGAAGAAACATGGCACCTATTAAATCTTTATGTGCTTCAACGGTGCATGTCCATGTTAGTTTTTCTTCAGCGTCCTGTAATATAGAGTATTACTTTTAGTAGTAGAGTCGATAGGCTGCACTTGTTCGTGAGTGAGGTTTCCTAAAACCTGGAATACTAACATAATGCTTCCAACCTATTTATTCTGATATAGCTAAACCAATGAGAATTCAGGCATGGCGACAGGCACATGTAGTTCAACATCTGGATCATCCAGATATCATTTACGTTCTGAAAAGGAGTTATTTTAGTCATTTTAATATGATGTATGTGTTCCAATCATATGGCGAATAGAAAAATTCAGTTGTACCTGATGTTTGTAATAATGAACTAATAACAAAATGGACTATTGAGATTTTTAATGCTTCTCCGCACCGACACTCCTGTGGGAAGTTAAGTAGAAGCTGGTTTCTATTGCTTTAAGCTTATACATCTTTTTTTAGTTGAGCTTTTAGATAATGAAACAGCTAAACAAAGAGAAAACTATAGGCATGTCCAGATTCTCGCGCGCGCACACACACACACACATGTAATTTCAACACCAATGTTATGTTCAACATCTGGATATCATTTACAAACTGAAAAAAGGAGCCAATTTATCTTTGCATCACCACCATTTTAATTGCTCTCTATGTTATTCTCATGTGTAAATCCCTATAGCTAAATGAGTGAGTGCATACTATCCAGGCTGGCAGCCAGATATTTCCCACAGACAAAAAATTCAAACAGTCAGTTTCACAAGCTATATGGAGAAGATCTTCTTACCTTTTGAACCATTTCAGCACATTAGCACATAAACCAGTTAATCATCCTATGTTTCATGCAACATTTTAGCTCCATTGAATACACAATTAATGGTTGTGCCTATAAAGCATAAGTCAGGCAACTAACAACAGTTCTGAGAAGACAAATGGACAAGAGAAACGAACAAGTCAATTACACATATATCACACGTATATGAGTTGACTTGAGAAAAATAAATTGCTTCTTGTAAATGTTTTGTAACTAACCTTTTGTAGATAAGAGAAGGCAATATAACTTGAACAAAATAATTAAGTTTTATAGATACTAGCAATAGTAAATAAAATCATATATGTTGTAAAATGCAGACAATAGTCAATAAATAGTATACATAGCTACCTCATAACGAAATATTTAGCTGATATAAGAAATTTTCTCATGTAAAGTCACCCCCACCACAACGAAAGTGAAATTGGGTATTCAGTTTGAACAATGGAGACTAGTATTATTTCTTGTGTGCTACAGATGCACTGGTCACTTGCAGAGGATCATCATCAAGCAACAAAGAGAACTATTGGATTCAAGGAAAGTTACATTATGGCGTTGTGGTCATGGAAATCGTCAGTGGAAGAAAGAACCTTGACACTTTCCGGTCAGAAGAGAACATTCATCTCATCACCCTATTGGAGGAAAAGGTGAAGAGTGATCGGTTGGTAGATTTGATTGACAATAACAACAACGACATGCAAGCACACACGCAAGATGTAATTCAGATGATGATACTTGCAATGTGGTTCTTGCAGATTGATTGCAAAAAAAGGCCTAAAGTGTCTGAGGGGGTTAAAGTATTGGAAGGTACCATGAAAACAGACCTCAACATAGAGCATAACTTTGTAACAACTCCAGCAAATTTTGGTAGCACAGGAAATGTGAGCTCTTCAGCTCCACCTCTAGCCTCAGATGTATCAGGCCCCAGGTGAAACAGACAATTATGAAAAGGTAGCCAATTAGATTGTGCGTAGGAGATTGTCTTATGTAAGAAAAAGCAATGATCTGTTGTATTTTCTCAAATTATTAATATTCTTGAGTGTTGTACTGTTGTTAACCTGTAGAATATCTCAGCATTGCAAACCTTCCTCGGTCCACAACACATGAACTCAATTTTACTCTTTTGAGCCCCACCTGTAGCGCAAATCTGATTTCAGCTATCATGGCTGAAATTACTAACAAGTTGTAAAATTCCCATTGCTCTAATAAATCAGAGAAGTAAATTGGCAGTCTGAGGGACAAACTAATAAAAATAAAATCAGTTGGTATGTTAGTTACCACAAGTGCCTTTATGTTCTGCAGCATTTCCACTGGGTTTCTATGACATTAGGTGCGGCTTGTTTTCCTCAAAAGGAGAAAAGGTGTCTCAGACCTGCTGTAAGCTGTTACGAGAAAACTGTAAAATTCTACATGTACTGATACTGATAACCAAAAGTGTTGATAATTGATGATATGTTTCTTTGTTCTTGCTTCCGTTGGCTGTGAGAGGATTTTGCTACATTTTCAATCCAAAGAATTCAGATTTTTAGCTTGCAAAGCTGTGAGTAGGAGGAACTCAGATTGAAATTTTGCTTGCAAAGTTAAGGAATTAACAGTAAATTGGCAAGATTTTTCCAGTAACTACACACATATATCATTTTCATCAACTAAGGTAACAATGCCACATAGGTAATGGGTCTTGATCCATATTTCCTGGGTTTCCCCCAATAAGGTTCTTCTAAACCTATCACTAGCCTAGCCTTTAATTAAACAACAATACATTAACCATTCTGTATGTATCATCTACCACCAGAAAAACTTGTAATCGTATTCAGCACCGAGGGAGGCACTTAAAAGGACCACATTTTCTAAACTTTGGAACAATAACCTACAAGTCAGCTTTTAACAGGTCTAGCATGCTTTTTTTGCTGTATGTTAGCTTTCTTTCTTCTGTAAGTTGGTAATGTTAGCTTTCTTAACAATACTATCCAACAAGCCAGATGTTTACGATGTTGGTATGTTAGCTTTCTAGCTGTAAGCTGTAATCATGGAGCAGATAAAGCAATGCCATTCAACAGATCATCCAGTTGTTTGCAATGTAGGTGTGCAATAAGTTGCTGCTCTTACTTTGAATTGCCATTCGTGTGATCCTTTTTTACTGAACCACTCGTATGATTTATCCCCATCCTTGCCCTTCAGGCTGCAGACTTGTCTGGCCCTGCTGAAGAAGTGGTATGTGAGGTGAGCTGTTCATCATCAAATTGTTGCACGAGTGATTTTGACACAAGATTTACCTTTGTCGACGAGGGTGGGGTGGGGTGGGGGGATGAGACCGAAGACAACGGCGGTGAGGCGGCCCCATGGCCCCTTTCCCCTTCCGGAGGCCGTTGATTAGGAACGGCGCCACTGCAGATGGGATGCGGTAGAGAGATGCTATACTAGAGAGGGGAGGATTGGCGGCGAGCAATGGCGGCAGCGCTTGCAGGTCCAGTTCGCCGGCGCCGCGGATGGAGGGCACCGCCGGCTAGTGCGCGGTCGCGGTTGAGCGAGCCCACCTTGCGCTCAGGCATGGACAACCCAGTAGCTAGCCCAGTACGCAGCTAAGCCCACCAAAAGTCTGCTTATGGAGTCCTTTTATTTCTACTAGAACAAGACAAAGCGAAATCCTATTTGACCCTCGTTGCGTCAAAGTGCCGGGGTTTCGCACAGGCGAGCAGCCAAAGCGTCGCAATGGGCCAGCCTGTTTGCTTTCGGAACCTTCTAGAAAGTTTCCTGACCGGTTTTTGTTTCTTTTCCCTATTTTCCTGTTTCTTTTAGGGGTTTTCCTGTTTTTTTCTTTTTCTTTTATTCGTTTTATGTTTTATGTTTCTTTTCTTTTTTGTTTTTCAAGTTTATTTTATTTGTAGAAACATGTTCGGAATTTTCAAAAATTGATCAAAAATTTAAAATTGTTATGTTTACAAATTTTGTTCATAAATTCGAAATCTGTTCACATATTCAAAAAAACTTGAGTATTGAAAAATTGTTCATTTTCACATTTGTTCTATTTTTTACTAGTAAGCTTGTATGTGCAATGCACGTCTCGACTAATAAATACAATATAATGAGTAAATGAAATAATGAGACAATGAATTTTATTTTGTAACATACACCCACTTCCAATCATGTAGTAAACCACGAAAAAACATGCAATCGATATCACTAACATGTAACACTGCTTGAAGATTAACAAAGCCAACATTCACGGTTCATCATCCATGGTAAGCTATTAAAAAAATAAACAATTGCTCACAGAACAAATGATGAGTACAATATCAGAGATAAGGAGTTACTTGGGGAAAACAGTTACAAGAAAAGCACTTCACTAGCAGTATACACAGTTGTAGTGCGAGGTAAGAAAATGACACCAACATACACAATCTAATATTAATCGTAAGTACATAGACACCTCATTAGCACACATGCATGCATCAAGAAAGGACCCTGGATTGCCATCACAAGCCATTAAAACAGCATCCCAATGTTGCAAAAAGGGTCTTGACAACCATTCTATTAGTGGAGCTACAAACCATTTAAAAACAATGAACTAATCATGTCCTTCTGAAAAAAAAATAGAAATATAGGAGCCTCAATATGTTCGTTATCTTACAGTGAAGACGCAATATAGCTGACTGCGAGGGTAAATGAAAGCTATAAGATTGTATCATCGAAAATAAAGCCCAGCCATGGTACTGATGCAATTCCAAACGCAAGGTCTCGAGCAACACTTGTCAAAGAAGATACAAATTAGCATTAGTAGTATGGTTTTGTATCATCCAGTTTGGACTTGTAAATATTCACATGTGCTCCGTTTGTATTGGGTTTCACCCGGTTTTCCGTTAATTAATTGAGCAATTCTCTTCTTCTTAATTAATCGATGAGGCAAAACTTTTGCCTCCATTTCCCAAAAAAAAACTTGTGCCAAAAACTTTATCATGGATCGTGTATCGGAAGTTTTTCCGAGAACCGTTCAATAGAATAACTCACAGACAACAATAGCAGTCCTGTAGAATGCAAGATTGTTTAGTAAGAATACAATCCAAATAATCTTATAATTGTACATGGTGCAATTTGGTAACTATGCAATAACCCAAAGTTAAGTTGGGGGCAGAATTATCATTGTCGATTAATTTCCCGGATCAAATAAAAATGAGTTGCCAGTTGCGTCTTCTTAAGAATAATATGCAAAGTAGGTTTCATCCACACACATCCCACCCCGCCCCATCCCCAAACCCCTCTGGTCTCTTTTTTCCTACATGGTGTGAATTTTAAAAAATCAAGTAAAAATACACCTGTTTTAAATTTCGCATACAACTATACCAATATAATGCTAATTTTACCTTTTATTGTGAAGCATACATTCTAAAGCCCAAATAGACCTGTAACCCGTATACTAAGTCGACCATTCTATTTTTGGTTAACTGCTCCCGATAAAACATAGGAATGTGCATGTAGGCAGTTACAGTCATAAGAAGAAGTAAGCTGTGGCGAAATAAGCATTAGAACATTAAATTGAATGGCCTATGTCTGTTATCAATCCAGGCACATACATACCTTTACAGCAGCACCAAGCAAAAATGTTGAGATCACCACAAGCTGGAACAGCAAGTAACACCATCTGCGCAATGCATTTGTGCAAAGTAAACACTTTAGTATACACTGGATAATAATATTAGCAGCTGCGGTGCTATATATAACAGTTCTGCACTGGGCAGGGAAGATATGGGTATACAGTACTACCAAAGTAGAAATATATTTTACATGCTGAAGAGAAATTAGAGAAAGCAAATGTGATGTGCACAATAAAGCTTATTTTAGCAGACAAGAGGGGTTGCTGCCCACAATTTACTGTACAACATATCCAACTGAAGAAACCTACTTGTGCTGAAGAGAAATTAGAGAAGGCAAATGACTGAACTCACATAATGTGTGAGTCATTATGTTTTTCTTTTAAGAAAACTGCAACTGTTTTCTGTACAGCATCAACTCACACACATCCCATCTCTGAAAAAATTGTAGCCTGTCCGAAAAACTAAAGCATGTGTGGTATTTCTCTGTTAATAAATCAATAAAGATGCGAGTCAATATTTCTAAAATTGGCATTTCAATAGCTTTGGGCATAATACGGCCGCGGTCTGTTTTTCCTCATTGATGACAATTATCCGCATCACTAATTTCTACAACCTCAATAAAACCTGATCTGAGTATACATAATGAAAAGGTCATCTACCATCAGCAAGGTAGTCAACTCATAACCCTGAGTATATATCCTGCAAGTTATGGAATGCTTGAGGAACCGTACTATCCAGAATGTAGGCTCCATGTTATGGCCGGTTTAGTTAGGCCCACCGGGCAATCTTAGCCCACAAGTCATCTTAGGTTAATTCTTACGCGAGTTATCTTAGGTTAATTCTTATGCAAGTTATCTAGGTTATAAATATAGGTTGTAAGACTCTTTATGAAATCAAGCAATAAAGATATCATAATCTTCTGTTGCCCGGCTCCCAAGGAGCCAGAACCCTAGCCGCTGCCGCACCCAACCCTAGCCGCGACGGCGCCCGCTCCAGCCCTCGTCCCCCTCCTCCTTGTCCATATAACCTACGTCGAAGGCCTGATAGGAACCCTAGTCCTACCAATTTGGTAATCAGAGACCAAGTTCCGATCATGTCACTGCCACCACCACCGCCGGCGCTTTCCAGCGGCTCCACCGCGTCGATGATGACGGCGCCGTCCCTCACCACGCCGATGCTGCCGGCGTCGTCCCTCATCGCGCCGACGACGTCCGACGCCGGATCAACCACGCTGGCGGGCCCCGTCTCCACCTCGACCCTGACCGCGCCGTCCTCCACAATTCCTCCCGCGCCACCGCCGTCCGCCATCTTCACACCGGAGCAGGTCACGGCCAGCCTGCGGGACCTCGTCACTGTCATCCAGAGCCTCTACCTGCAACAGTAGCAGTACGCGGCCGGGCCCTACATGCCCCTGCCGACGACGCCCCCTACCGCCTACGGCCACACGCCGTGGCCGCCCCAGGGCGTCTCTCCGTACGGCGCGCCCCTCTGGCCCTTGGCGCCGACGCCGTCCTCGGGCCCCTGGCCGCTACAGCAGATGCCGCAGGCGGTGGCCACCGTACCGCTGCAGCTGTTCTCCGCGCCGACTTGCACCGGGCAGCCCCTGATGCCGTTTCCAGCGGGACTACGCCGGCCGCAGCCCCTCTGTGGTACTTGCAGCCACCCCCTCCCGCGGCCACCGACGCCCTCGCCCACCCCCCGCCACCAACACTCCAACCACCGGCACCGCCCCTGCCTAGCTCGGGGGCACCCTGACCGACCGGCCTCCCGATTCATCAGGTCCGGTTCCCGCCCTCCCCGTCGCCACTTCCAGCGTGGGTGGCTGGGTCTTCGCCATCGCCGGTCTACACCATGGCTCCGGAGCAACCGACCCAGTTTCCGCAGTTCGGCGGGCCATCCAGCTCCGCGGGTCCCTACCCGGAGTACTCCGACCAGGCGCCACCCGCCTCGCTGCTCCGCACCTCTAAGCCAGCTCGACACGGCGCTCCGACCCAGACACCGCCACGGTTCGCCAAGATCGACTTCGCCACCTATGACGGCATGGGGGACCCCCTCAACTGGCTCAACCAGTGCGACCAGTTCTTTAGCGGGCAGCGCACCCTCACATCGGAGCGTACCTGGCTTGCCTCGTATCACCTCCGCGGCGCGGCACAGACCTGGTATTATGCCCTCGAGCAGGACGAGGGCGCCATGCCCCCTTGGGAGCGCTTCCGCGAGCTCTGCCTCCTTCGCTTTGGGCTTCCGGTTCGCGGGAGCCGCCTGGCGGAGCTCGGCTGCCTTCCCTTCACCTCCACGGTGCAGGACTACGCTGACCGTTTCCAGGCCCTGGCATGCCATGCATCGGGTGTGACGGCGCAGCAGCGGGCCGACCTCTTTGTCGGTGGACTTCCGGATCACATCCGCATGGACGTGGAGCTTCGGGGACCCCAGGATCTCCAGTCGGCCATGTACTACGCCCGCGCTTTTGAGCGTCGCGCGATGGCCATCCAGCAGGAATCACCGTCCCGGACCGCTGGGTCGCTACCCGGGCCGGATTCCGCACAGGGTCGGTCTGCACAGGCTTCTGCGGCACCCCTCGCCGTGACCGCGGCGCGCCCGTTCCGCCGGCTCACCTCAACCGAGCTACTTGAGCGTCGCTGCCAAGGGTTGTGCTTCAACTGCGACGAGCCCTACACGCCCGGCCATGCCTGCCTGCGACTCTTCTACCTGAAGGTTGCAGACTACATTCCGGAGGACGCCATCGCCACCGACCTGGCCGCCCCAGCTGTCGAGAAGGTGTTTGACGCTGGTTGATCGCCTCGACGAGTTTCGCAAGCGCTTCCCCACCTTACAGCTCGAGGACGAGCTGTTTGTGCAGGCGGGGAGAAGTGTTATGGCCGGTTTAGCTAGGTCCACCGGGCAATCTTAGCCCACAAGTTATCTTAGGTTAATTCTTATGCAAGTTATCTTAGGTTAATTCTTATGCAAGTTATCTAGGTTATAAATATAGGCTGTAAGACTCTTTTTGGAATCAAGTGTTGGAAATATGCCCTAGAGGCAATAATAAAAGTATTATTATTATATTTCCTTGTTCATGATAATTGTCTTTTATTCATGCTATAACTGTATTATCCGGAAATCGTAATACACGTGTGAATACATAGACCACAATATGTCCCTAGTGAGCCTCTAGTTGACTAGCTCGTTGTGATCAACAGATAGTCATGGTTTCCTGGCTATGGACATTGGATGTCGTTGATAACGGGATCACATCATTAGGAGAATGATGTGATGGACAAGACCCAATCCTAAGCATAGCACAAAGATCGTGTAGTTCGTTTGCTAGAGCTTTGCCAATGTCAAGTATCTCTTCCTTTGACCATGAAATTGTGCAACTCCCGGATACCGTAGGAGTGCTTTGGGTGTACCAAACGTCACAACGTAACTGGGTGGCTATAAAGGTGCATTACAGGTATCTCCGAAAGTGTCTGTTGGGTTGGCACGGATCGAGACTGGGATTTGTCACTCCGTGTAAACGGAGAGGTATCTCTGGGCCCACTCGGTAGGACATCATCATATGCGCAATGTGACCAAGGAGTTGATCACGGGATGATGTGTTACGGAACGAGTAAAGTGACTTGCCGGTAACGAGATTGAACAAGGTATCGGTATACCGATGATCGAATCTCGGGCAAGTAAAATACCGCTAGACAAAGGGAATTGAATACGGGATTGATTAAGTCCTTGACATCGTGGTTCATCCGATGAGATCATCGTGGAACATGTGGGAGCCAACATGGGTATCCAGATCCCGCTGTTGGTTATTGACCGGAGAACGTCTCGGTCATGTCTGCATGTCTCCCGAACCCGTAGGGTCTACACACTTAAGGTTCGATAACACTAGGGTTATAAAGGAAGCTTGTATGTGGTAACCGAATGTTGTTCGGAGTCCCGGATGAGATCCCGGACGTCACGAGGAGTTCCGGAATGGTCCGGAGGTAAAGATTTATATATAGGAAGTCCTGTTTCGGCCATCGGGACAAGTTTCGGGGTCATCGGTATTGTACCGGGACCACCGGAAGGGTCCCGGGGGCCCACCGGGTGGGGCCACCTGCCCCGGGGGGCCACATGGGCTGTAGGGGGTGCGCCTTGGCCTACATGGGCCAAGGGCACCAGCCCCAAGAGGCCCATGCGCAAGGAAACTTGGGGAGGGAAGAGTCCTCAAGGGGGAAGGCACCTCCGAGGTGCCTTGGGGAGGATGGACTCCTCCCCATCCTTAGCCGCACCCCTTCCTTGGAGGAGGGGGCAAGGCTGCGCCCTCCCCCTCTCCCTTGGCCCTATATATAGTGGGGAAAAGGAGGAGCAATCATACCTAAGGCCTTTGGTTGCCTCCCTCTCCCTCCCGTGACACATCTCCTCTCCCGTAGGTGCTCGGCGAAGCCCTGCAGGGATTGCCACGCTCCTCCACCACCACCACGCCGTTGTGCTGCTGTTGGATGGAGTCTTCCTCAACCTCTCCCTCTCTCCTTGCTGGATCAAGGCGTGGGAGACGTCACCGGGCTGTACGTGTGTTGAACGCGGAGGTGCCGTCCGTTCGGCACTAGGATCATCGGTGATCTGAATCACGACGAGTACGACTCCATCAATCCCGTTCTCTTGAACGCTTCCGCTTAGCGATCTACAAGGGTATGTAGATGCACTCTCTTTCTACTCGTTGCTGGTCTCTCCATAGATAGATCTTGGTGACACGTAGGAAAATTTTGAATTTCTGCTACGTTCCCCAACAGTGGCATCATGAGCTAGGTCTATTGCGTAGTTTCTTTGCACGAGTAGAACACAAAGTAGTTGTGGGCGTTGATGTTGTTCAATATGCTTACCGTTACTAGTCCAATCTTGTTTCGACGGTATTGTGGGATGAAGCGGCCCGGACCGACCTTACACGTACTCTTACGTGAGACAGGTTCCACCGATTGACATGCACTTGGTGCATAAGGTGGCTAGCGGGTGCCAGTCTCTCCCACTTTAGTCGGAACGGATTCGATGAAAAGGGTCCTTATGAAGGGTAAATAGCAATTGGCATATCACGTTGTGGTTTTGCGTAGGTAAGAAACGTTCTTGCTAGAAACCCATAGCAGCCACGTAAAACATGCAAACAACAATTAGAGGACGTCTAACTTGTTTTTGCAGGGTATGCCATGTGATGTGATATGGCCAAAAGGATGTGATGAATGATATATGTGATGTATGAGATTGATCATGTTCTTGTAATAGGATTCACGACTTGCATGTCGGTGAGTATGACAACCGGCAGGAGCCATAGGAGTTGTCTTTATTTATTGTATGACCTGCGTGTCATTGAAGAACGCCATGTAAACTACTTTACTTTATTGCTAAACGCGTTAGTCATAGAAGTAGTAGTCGTTGGCGTGACAACTTCATGAAGACACGATGATGGAGATCATGATGATGGAGATCATGGTGTCATGCCGGTGACAAGATGATCATGGAGCCCCGAAGATGAAGATCAAAGGAGCTATATGATATTGGCCATATCATGTCACTACTCTTATTTGATTGCATGTGATGTTTATCATGTTTATACATCTTATTTGCTTAGAACGACGGTAGTAAATAAGATGATCCCTCATTAAAATTTCAAGAAGTGTTCTCCCCTAACTGTGCACCGTTGCTACAGTTCGTCGTTTCGAAGCTCCACGTGATGATCGGGTGTGATAGATTCTTACGTTCACATACAACGGGTGTAAGACAGTTTTACACAGCAAAAACACTTAGGGTTAACTTGACGAGCCTAGCATGTACAGACATGGCCTCGGAACACGGAGACCGAAAGGTCGAGCATGAGTCGTATAGAAGATACGATCAACATGAAGATGTTCACCGATGATGACTAGTCCGTCTCACGTGATGATCGGACACGGCCTAGTTTGACTCGGATCATGTAATCACTTAGATGACTAGAGGGATGTCTATCTGAGTGGGAGTTCATAAGATGAACTTAATTATCCTGAACATAGTCAAAAGACCTTTTGCAAATTATGTCGTAGCTCGCGCTATAGTTCTACTGTTTAGATATGTTCCTAGAGAAAATATAGTTGAAAGTTGATAGTAGCGATTATGCGATCAGTAGAAAGCTTATGTCCTTAATGCACTGCTCAGTGTGCTGAACCCCAAACGTCGTTTGTGGATGTTTCGAACATCGAACATACACGTTTTGATAACTACGTGATAGTTCAGTTAAATGGTTTAAGTAGAGGCACCAAAGACGTTTTCGAAACGTCGCGGAACATATGAGATGTTTCGAGGGCTGAAATTGGGATTTCAAGCTCGTGCCCACGTCAAGAGGTATGAGACCTCCGACAATTTTCTTAGCCTACAAACTAAGGGAGAAAAGCTCAATCGTTGAGCTTGTGCTCAGATTGTCTGAGTACAACAATCGCTTGAATCGAGTGGGAGTTGATCTTCCAGATCAGATAGTGATGTTTCCCCAAAGTCATTGCCACCAAGCTGCTAGAGCTTCGTGATGAACTATAATATATCAAGGACATATATGATGATCCTTGAGATATTCGCGAGGTTTGACTCCGCGAAAGTAGAAATCAAAAGGGAGCATCAATCGTTGATGGTTAGTAAAACCACTAGTTTCAAGAAGGGCAAGGGCAAGAAGGGATACTTCATGAAACGGCAAATCAGCTGCTGCTCAAGTGAAGAAACCCAAGGTTGAACCCAAACCCGAGACTGAGTGCTTCTGTAATAAGGGGAACAGGCACTGGAGCAGAATTACCCTAGATACTTGGTAGATGAGAAGGCTGGCAAGGTCGATAGAAGTATATTGGATATACATTGTGTTAATGTGTGCTTTGCTAGTACTCCTAGTAGCACCAGGGTATTAGATACCGGTTCGGTTGCTAAGTGTTAGTAACTCGAAATAAAAGCTACGGAATAAAATGGAGACTGGCTAAAGGTGAGCTGACGATATGTGTTGGAAGTGTTTCCAAGTTGATGTGATCTAACATCGCACGATCCCTCTACCATCAAGATTAGTATTAAACCTAAATAAGTGCTCTTGCACCTAAAGGAATGGTTTATTGAATCTCGGTCGTAGTGATACACATTTTAATGCCAAAAGATATAAGATAGTAATGATAGTACCACTTACTTGTGGCACTGCCATGTAAGTCATAATGGTGTAAAACGCATGAAGAAGCTCCATGTTGATGGATCTTTGGACTCACTCGTTTTTGAAAAGTTTGAGACATGCGAACCATGTCTATTGGTGTATATGCATGAAGAAACTCCATGAATATGGACCGTTCGGACTCACTTGATTTTGAATCACTTGAGATATGCAAATCATACCACATAGGCAAGATGACTGAAAAGCCTCGGTTTCAATAAGATGGAACAAGATAGCAACTTGTTGGAAGTAACACATTTTGATGTGTGCAGTCCAATAAGTGCTGAGGCATGCAGTAAATATCGTTATGTTCTTACTTCACAGATGATTCGAGTAGATGTTGAGTATATTTACTTGATGAAACACAAGTCTGAATTATTGAATGGTTCAAGTAATTTCAGAGTGAAGTAGCAGATCATTGTGACAAGAGGATAAAATGTCTATGATATGATCATAGAGATGAATATCTGAGTTACGAGTTTTGGCACACAATTAAGACATTGTGGAAATTGTTTCGCAATTAATACCGCCTGGAACACCATAGTGTGATGGTGTGTCCGAACATCATAGTTGCACCCTATTGGATATGGTGCGTACCATGATGTCTCTTATCGAATCACCACTATCGTTCATGGGTTAGGCATTAGAGACAACCACATTCACTTTAAATAGGACACCACGTAATTCCGTTGAGATGACACCGTATGAATTATGGTTTAGAGAAACCTAAGTTGTCGTTTCTTAAAGGTTTGGGGCTGCGACGCTTATGTGAAAAAGTTTCAGGATTAAGCTCGAACCCAAAGCGGATAAAATGCATCTTCATAGGACACCCAAAACAGTTGGGTATACCTCCTAATTCAGATCCGAAAGCAATATGGATTGTTTCTTGAATCGGGTCCTTTCTCGAGGAAAGGTTTCTCTCGAAAGAGTTGAGTGGGAGTATGGTGGAGACTTGATGAGGTTATTGAACCGTCTCTTCAACTAGTGTGTGGCAGGGCACAGGAAGTTGTTCCTGTGGCACCTACACCAATTGAAGTGGAAGCTTATGATATTGATCATGAAACTTCGGATCAAGTCACTACCAAACCTCGTAGGACGACAAGGACACGTACTACTTCGGAGTGGTAAGGTGATCCTGTCTTGAAGGTCATGTTGCTAGACAAAAATGGAGAAGCGATGGTGGGCCCGAATTCCGACAAATGGTTAGAAGCCATGAAATCCGAGATAGTATCCATATATCAGAACAAAGCATGGACTTTGATGGACTTGCCCGATGATCGGCAATCCATTGAGATAAATGGATCTTTTAAGAAGAAGACGGACGTGGATGGTAATGTCACCATCTATGAAGCTCGACTTGTGGCGAAGTGTTTTCCGACAAGTTCAAGGAGTTGACTACGATGAGATTTTCTCACTCGTAGCGATGCTTAAAGTCCGTCGGAATCATGTTAGCATTAGCTGCATTTATGAAATTTGGCAGATGGATGTCAAGACAAGTTTCCTTACTAGTTTTCGTAAGGAAAGGTTGTATGCAATACAATCAGAAAAGTTTTGTCGATCCTAAGGATGCTAAAAGGTATGCTAGCTCCAGCGATCCTTCTAAGGACTGGAGTAAGCATCTCGGAGTTGGAATGTACGCTTTGATGAGATGATCAAAGATTTTGGATTTATACAAAGTTTATGAGAAACTTGTATTTCCAAAGAAGTGAGTGGGAGCACTATAGAATTTCTGATGAGTATATGTTGTTGACATATTGATGATCAGAGATGATGTAGAATTTCTAGAAAGCATATAGGGTTATTTGAAAGGTGTTTTTCAATAGAAAACCTGGATTAAGCTACTTGAACATTGAGCATCAAGATCTATAAGGATAGATCAAAATGCTTAATAATACTTTCAAATGAGCACATACCTTAACATGATCTTGAAGGTGTTCAAGATGGATCAGTCAGAGAAGGAGTTCTTGCCTGAGTTGTAAGGTACGAAGTTAAGACTTAAAGCTCGACCACGGCATAATAGAGAGAAAGGACGAAGGTCGTCCCCTATGCTTAAGACGTAGGCTCTTCAGTATGCTATGCTGTGTACCGCACCTGAAGTGTGCCTTGCCATGAGTCAGTCAAGGGGTACAAGAGTGATCCAAGAATGGCTCACAGGACAGCGGTCAAAGTTATCCTTAGTAACTAGTGGACTAAGGAATTTTCTCGATTATGGAGGTGGTAAAAGAGTTCGTCGTAAAGGTTACGACGATGCAAGCTTGACACCTATCCGGATAGCTCTGAGTAGAGAGACCGGATACATATAATGGAGCAATAATTTAGAATAGCTCCAAGTAGAACAGTTGTTTGGAATAGCTCCAAATAGAGCGTGGTAGCTGCATCTAGGAGATGACATAGAGATTTGTAAAGCACACACGGATCTGAAAGGTTCAGACCCGTTGACTAAAACCTCTCTAACAAGCAACATGATCAAACGTAAAACTCATTGAGTGTTAATCACATAGTGATGTGAACTAGACTACTGACTCTAGTAAACTCTTGGGTATTAGTCACATGGCGATGTGACCTGTGAGTGTTAATCACATGGCGATGTGAACTAGATTATTGACTCTAGTGCAAGTGGGAGACTGTTGGAAATATGCCCTAGAGGCAATAATAAAAGTATTATTATTATATTTCCTTGTTCATGATAATTGTCTTTTATTCATGCTATAACTGTATTATCCGGAAATCGTAATACACGTGTGAATACATAGACCACAATATGTCCCTAGTGAGCCTCTAGTTGACTAGCTCGTTGTGATCAACAGATAGTCATGGTTTCCTGGCTATGGACATTGGATGTCGTTGATAACGGGATCACATCATTAGGAGAATGATGTGATGGACAAGACCCAATCCTAAGCATAGCACAAAGATCGTGTAGTTCGTTTGCTAGAGCTTTGCCAATGTCAAGTATCTCTTCCTTTGACCATGAGATTGTGCAACTCCCGGATACCGTAGGAGTGCTTTGGGTGTACCAAACGTCACAACGTAACTGGGTGGCTATAAAGGTGCATTACAGGTATCTCCGAAAGTGTCTGTTGGGTTGGCACGGATCGAGACTGGGATTTGTCACTCCGTGTAAACGGAGAGGTATCTCTGGGCCCACTCGGTAGGACATCATCATATGCGCAATGTGACCAAGGAGTTGATCACGGGATGATGTGTTACGGAACGAGTAAAGTGACTTGCCGGTAACGAGATTGAACAAGGTATCGGTATACCGATGATCGAATCTCGGGCAAGTAAAATACCGCTAGACAAAGGGAATTGAATACGGGATTGATTAAGTCCTTGACATCGTGGTTCATCCGATGAGATCATCGTGGAACATGTGGGAGCCAACATGGGTATCCAGATCCCGCTGTTGGTTATTGACCGGAGAACGTCTCGGTCATGTCTGCATGTCTCCCGAACCCGTAGGGTCTACACACTTAAGGTTCGATAACGCTAGGGTTATAAAGGAAGCTTGTATGTGGTAACCGAATGTTGTTCGGAGTCCCGGATGAGATCCCGGACGTCACGAGGAGTTCCGGAATGGTCCGGAGGTAAAGATTTATATATAGGAAGTCCTATTTCGGCCATCGGGACAAGTTTCGGGGTCATCGGTATTGTACCGGGACCACCGGAAGGGTCCCGGGGGCCCACCGGGTGGGGCCACCTGCCCCGGGGGGCCACATGGGCTGTAGGGGGTGCGCCTTGGCCTACATGGGCCAAGGGCACCAGCCCCAAGAGGCCCATGCGCAAGGAAACTTGGGGAGGGAAGAGTCCTCAAGGGGGAAGGCACCTCCGAGGTGCCTTGGGGAGGATGGACTCCTCCCCATCCTTAGCCGCACCCCTTCCTTGGAGGAGGGGGCAAGGCTGCGCCCTCCCCCTCTCCCTTGGCCCTATATATAGTGGGGAAAAGGAGGAGCAATCATACCTAAGGCCTTTGGTTGCCTCCCTCTCCCTCCCGTGACACATCTCCTCTCCCGTAGGTGCTCGGCGAAGCCCTGCGGGATTGCCACGCTCCTCCACCACCACCACGCCGTTGTGCTGCTGTTGGATGGAGTCTTCCTCAACCTCTCCCTCTCTCCTTGCTGGATCAAGGCGTGGGAGACGTCACCGGGCTGTACGTGTGTTGAACGCGGAGGTGCCGTCCGTTCGGCACTTGATCATCGGTGATCTGAATCACGACGAGTACGACTCCATCAACCCCGTTCACTTGAACGCTTCCGCTTAGCGATCTACAAGGGTATGTAGATGCACTCTCCTTTCTACTCGTTGCTGGTCTCTCCATAGATAGATCTTGGTGATTCGTAGGAAATTTTTTGAATTTCTGCTACGTTCCCCAACATCAAGCAATAAAGATATCATAATCTTCTATTGCCCGGCTCCCAAGGAGCCGGAACCCTAGCCGCCGCCGCACCCAACCCTAGCCGCGACGGCGCCCGCTCGCCGGCGCACCCGCTCCAGCCCTCGTCCCCCACCTCCTTGTCCATATAACCTACGCCGAAGGCCTGGTAGGAACCCTAGTCCTACCACTCCACAATTTGAATAGTGACGACATCCGAATTTGAGAAGACAACACATTAAATTAGTGAAAAATCATATGCACTTCTGAATGAGCAATCTTCCATATTTATCTACAATTCCAAACCCATTGTATCATTTGGTCAAGAAGCTAGAGAGCGGAAACAAATTGCAAAGCATAATCCGGTGAGCAATGATTGCATAGACACATCTGAAAATATAAAGTGAGGAGTTTAACCATCTACCATTTCCCCCGGGAGCATGGAGCTAAGTGGGATCCTCGTATGATTCTCGTTGGCTTTCTGGGTGTGTTGTAGGATGACCGGCTTGATCTAGACTTCCTTGCCACTGAAGCTCATGGAGTTGAACCTACATTTAAAGTCCTTGCAACTACAAAAACTCATATGGCTTTAGGTGAACCGCCTCCAAAGCCAATGAAATAGTTAATCGGTAGTTCACTACATTCAAAACAACATTGGAAAGTATTTTCAAATATAACCTAAATGGCACATACATGAAGAACCATCATAAACTTCTCACCCCTCTTCATGTCATCTGACTTGAACTTGGAAAGTTGATTATCACATTAGCAGAGAAAACATCAATGTAGACGGCAGGAACAAAATGATGCCCCATTAGTAAATTCAAGATGCGATTCCCCTAATTCACTGGCTGATAAGTAGTAATGCACACAAGTATGATATAGATTCCTATAATGGAAACATGAAGTACAAAGAGAATAGCTGCTAAATTCACTATTTAAGAATGGAGAAGTTACCATTTCTCGAGAATCAGAAGAATATAATTGTAGAATCCCCAAAAACATATTTCTGAACAACAAACATTTTCTTCACTTCCGTCTCATGTTCATGATCTCTCAAAATATAGCTAAAGATAATAACAAATATTTAATCAACACTGGCACATTTAAATTATTTCTTCACAAAAAATCCTTCGTGTAGAGTTAGAAAGAGAAACAAAGGATACCTGTTTCAGCTGCTTCTAAAAGTATCTCTTCTTGTGTCATACATTTTTATCTCTCTTTCCTCTTAATTTGCTGGACCATTATAAAAAGAGGTGTTAGTCAACTAAGATAAAAAAAATGACATCCGCTGGGTACAAGTTGGATGGTTGACGAAACGGATTTAACAACATTCGAAGCAAACCTTAGTGGTTTGATTTTAACCAATCTAACAACATTCACTTTTTAGCTTTTCTCATGATGACAGGTGGGCTGGTTGATTGCCTAATGCTCCTCTTAGGAACCCAATCATCAAGAAAGTCCAATGTTCATCCTCTCGTTTAATCTAGTCAATTGTTGAAGCATGGATTAATAGTATAACTGAATAATTATACAATGGATGTTGATCTTATGATATGCTTATGAGCTAGCACCGGTAACTCTCACATACATCCTTCTCCGGTCATCATCAGGATCAGGTTCCTGCAAATGAGTTGGATTAGGAAAATGGAATGAGAAATTTAGTTGGAACAAATAGAAGATCAACAAAAGCTACAGAAAATCTATTTGACAGATTGGAAGGAGAAGGATGGATCTCATATCCTCGCCAAAAACACTGTCGAATTATCACAAGCAGGGAAAGAGTACAGTGACCAAACAAGGAAAAGGGGCAATTTAACAACAAGAAACAATGAATTCGGAGGAGTAATCGAGATAGTAACCAAGAATACATAGTAGACCCCTTGACTCGGTGGCTGGACGGCGGAGGCGGGGAGAGGCGAGCCGAGGTGGTGCGGGCGGGAGGGCATCGGCGATGCGGGCCAACCGCCAGCGGAGAGCACCGCGACGCCATGCCACGGGCTCGGGTGTGGCCGGCCTCGTATGCCTGAACCCGCGGCATGGCGTCGCAGAGCTCTCCGCCGGCGGTTGGCCCGCACAGGTCCACGTCCCTGGCGGTGGTAGCAGCTCCCGCATGCCTCTCGCCGTCGAGGATGAGGGGCGGCGCGTAGGGTAGGGTCGTGTGGGGGAGGCGACGGAAAGGGGAGGGGGTGCGACGTGCGTGCATCGGCTTGGTAGGCAGCAAGGTAATGGGCGTGCCACGGTTGGGGCGAACAGATCGTGGGGGGATTTTATTACCATGGTGGGCCAAGGTATTTGCGGGCACTAAAACACGGTGGCTTGGTGTTAAACACATGAGAATCATGGGTCGTCAGATTTGGTGTGTTGACGGTGAAGATTGTTTGGATCTGCTCCTCTCTTCCTTTTATAGTGGTAGTAGAAAAAAATGTTCGGAAAATTCATAAATGGTCTTGCTTCTAAAAAATGATAAAAATTCAAAAACGAGGGTTTGGTGTGAAATGCAAACTCGGTATTTAAGTTACAAAGGAAGTTCTCAAGAAGTTAATTAGGAGACCTGGGTGACTCTGGTGCAACGACCACCTTCAACACCGTGGATGAGAAAATGAATATTTATGTTTGCCTTCATCGTCAGCTCTTCCACGACTTGCCAACGAAGAGAGATCAAATTCGATGGCCATTTGTCACGCCCTAGATAAGGAGGTGACAAATTGATACCAAACAACGCCAAATCCATCGATACAACTGTTCCTGGTGTATGAATTAAATCACCAAACCAAGGTCCACAAACGAACTACAATCCGAAGAGAATCAAGGATGGGAAGAGCATAGAATCAACATAGACAGCAAGAGAGAATCAGGGGGAGGGGACACACTCGTCTGGTACGAGGGAAGGCAGGAGCTGGAGGAGGAAGAAGGCCAAGCCAATTATATTCTGTTCGCCATCTCCTCGTGCGGCTGATGCCCTTTTAAGTAGTCGTGAGGTGCAACACAGGCCCAAGCAACTGGCCCATGGCCCATGTCTTCAGTATGGCCATGACACCATTCTGGAGCTGTGGGAAATTTGGCAAGAACAAAATCGCTGCACTTTCAGAGGGAAGATTACAAGTTCAGAAGACATACTCGCAGCAATCAGGAGATCTGTTGAGCTATGGAGGCAGGCAGGTGCAACTCTCCGCTGACATGCTCGCAGCAATTAGAAGGCCCTTGGGGGATCCGACGTGAGATAGAGTCCATGCAGCTCTCCGCTGTCAGGCTGCAATTTTTTTTTTGTAGCCCTGACACTTTTTCGTAATTTCTTTTCCTTATTTCCTTGGTCATATGACCACCACCTTGTCAGTGTTCCATTGCTCTCTGCTATCAATCAATGAAACACCAGCTCTTCGCTGGGTCTTTTCAAAAAAAAAACATCTAAAGAACTACATGCCGCTCTAACTATCATGCCATTCCCAATTTGATCTGCATTAGCTCCAATCATACAGAAAATATTGAAATGACTGGGAAGTCCAGGAGAGAATGATTATAGACAAAATGCAACCTCAAACCCTCCCAAGGTAAAAATACAATAATTTGAATTGCGGTTGTCTTCAGGTCCCATATCTTCAGCAACACATGGCTGAGTCAATGGTGAGTACTCTGGCACGTATGAGCCCTTAAAATGTAAATATTTCACAAGCAGCAGCAAAGAAAAAACCACTCTCACTCAGGACAAAAAAGCACGTGTGGATCATGATCATATTCAATCAACGGCGATGCCATGCTTTTCAAAACACAGCTGACATGCACACTCAAACACACAAGTTTTGGTGATACTTGGGGCTGAAACTATCTTGGCTGAAGAGAAGAGCTGCCAAGTACAAACACCTAACAAAAAAGAGACGACGGTATCAGACTTGACTAGGGTACTTAGCTGATCTTCCCTGGATTAGGTATTCAAAACATCTTGCCGGATTAGACATTTGGCTAGACTAAGGCATGGTAAATGTTTTTAGATAACTTATAAACATTGCTGGAAACATTGAAGCAATACGACAAACTAAGCAACAAGTAACTGCAGCAGCCGGACTTCTTCACCTGGGAAAATAAAAGCGCTAATCTGTTACTAACATGATACAGATATGAACAAGCCATGTGTACAAACTCATGATTAGCTCAGCAACATAAAGATATAATACTCCCTAAAAAATCTGAAAACCATTCGTGCAACTTCCAAGTTTTGCAACGTCAAATATGATCAGTAAAAGCAAAAAAAATAGAAAACAAAATAAAAAAATCTGAAACTTTGCAACATCAAATATGATCAAACTTTGTAGGTTCTTGCAAGTTTTCATGCCAAAAAACCATTCGTGCAGCTCTACACACGAAAAAGATTTCAGTGCTTGAAGTTTTGAGCACTGAAATCTGAAACTCGTTTGTACACCTTTCTCTACATGATATTTTGGCATGAAAACTTGCAAGAGCCTACAAAGTTTGACCATCTTTGATGTTGCAAAGTTTCAGTTTTTTTTACTTTCTTTTATTATTTTGATTTTACTGTTCATAGAGGGTGCCTAGACACCCGGGAGCTGTTACACCTTTCTGATAGCAAAATAGGCCAGAAATATACATTGCTTTCAAATTAAGATATAAAAAAGCTAAATCAAAGGAGAATCTGGGCATACAAGATTCGGATCATCTGCATACCATATATGATCCAAAAGAGGGGTCCTTTTTTATTTAGCATCACCACAATTTTAATTGTTTGTCCGTGTTACGAGCATGTGTGAATCCCTATCTGAGTGTACAGTAGCTTGAGATTGCATGCTATCGACATTGGGCGTATTTTACAAAGAGAAAATCAAAATAGTTCAAATCTCACAAACAATATTAAGAAGATTTTCTTACCCATTCAAGCGTTTCAGCAAATTAGAACATCAAACATGACAGTCATCCTATGCATCATGCAACATTTCAGCTCCATTGCATCCACCAGCAATGGCTGGGCCTAGAAGCATAAGGCATGCATTCAATAAGTTCCAAGAAAAAGACAAATGAATATGTGAAGGCAACAATAATTCTGTTACATAGATGCATGAGTTGACCAATATAAAAAATAACTCACTATTGTATTTATGTTTTATAGCTCACTACTGGCACCAAATAAAAACCACGTGTGCTGCTTTGTGCAAGGAATACTATTGAAAGAAGTGTATGTATAGCTACCTCATAATGCTGAATTTTAGCCTATAAGAAAGCAAGATGCGATATATAATTCATCTCATTTAGACTCATTCCTCCTCATGTCAAGAAGAGAAAATAAACACATGTCAAAACTCGTATAACTTCCAATAGAAGTTGTGACAATATTCAAATTAAACAAATGGAGCCTGATTAGAGACAACAAATGCAAAAAAGGTTGTGTCATAGATGCGCTAGTCACTTGCATGATGGTTTTGAATAAGTGACAATAAACATATTATACATTTTCAACTAAAGTTTTTTTATGGATTTAAGAAAAAATAGCAAGATTAAAATTACTGGATAGAAGAATTTAGCTAGGTTTCAAACATGCCAAATGAGTTAGTGACTTGACATTTGATTTCACAATATTACTCGTCTGATATTTGACTTGTTATTAGCTCTCATGGATGAAGACAACTACATTGAATGATCATGCAAAAAAGGCTATACGCTTGTCTAGCTAGCGAATGAAGAGTGAAGATCAAAGACTATTGCATTGAATGATAACATATACTACTAAACAATATGGCTAAAAGTTTGTCTATCTAGCAAAGGACAATTGGTTGCAACTAAGTTTAACTTGTTAGAGAACACTAAAGAATTTCAATGAAGGTAGTTGAGCATCTTTGTACAGAACACAAGAAGATTAAGTTATTCCTGTAATATGAAGACTAAGAATGAATAATCACCTGGCGGATAAAAACTCTTGAAACAATGATAGTAACTATAATGACGGTATTCACAGAGTTTCCTAGATTTCATTGACTTAAGTTGAACCATATAGATGTTGTCGTCCACAGATAAAAGAAATTCATTTGTATCCTCGACGCATCCCACTATATGTTTCATGGTTGCCTTATTTCCTTCAATATGAGGAGGGAGCCCAGGAATGCCATGCATGTCAATGGTACCAACCTAAAAACCATAAATCCTGCAAGAACATCTACAGTCACCTATTGCTTGATACCATTGACAAACTAGCATCTACGTAGATCAACCTCTTCCTATTCTAACTATCAAGTTCCATTTATATACTGTAAGTGAGATTTAGCATTGATGCTATTGGCGACAGGGACATATGGTATCTTAAAATCTCAGACCCAGGCAGGCTATACAGGTTCAAAATTTACCATTAGTCTATATTGCAAAGAACACATCTAATTCAGTGAATATAAGTAATATTCGTCATGGTTTCACTTTCACCCAACACCATGCAGGTGAAACACAAATGCTCTGTTCAATTTATTTTCTTTACCTATCATTTCTATATGCGAAAGGAGTATTCTTTATGGTTATATTTTTCTACCGATGCTTTATGGTCAAAGTTCTTGCTGATACATTATCCATTCGCGCCCTGGGCAATAATTGTTGCAACAGGATGAAGTCATGTTGATTTAGAATAAACTTCAGCATATGCTCCAGTTCACAATCTGGAACCATTAGCTAAGTGCAACTACGATTCTCTGAAGAATTGTTTAAGATTGAATTGGATTTTTTATCAATTTTTATATTAATACTATTGGGAGCAAACTTCCAGTTACAAATTTCTGCAACATATTATTTTTATTAGTAGGCGAAGGTGTCTCTTGACTCTCTTGAGGTGGAGTATCTGGGATTATTTTGTCTTTGACTGCTTGGAAAGAAAAGTCTCCCATGTTTTGTGCTACCAAAATCTTGGTATGTGCTTGCTCGCTTCTTCTATAAGATTTCTTTAGATGAACTGTGACATCAATGTATTATGAAAAAACTTTTGTTATCAATTACATCACTCTGTTTCTTGGACTAACTAATAAACTAATAGTTTTCTTACTTGCCAGCATATCCTCCTCATATATAGCGCTACAAAACCCCGCAGCAACGCGCGGGGCATCATCCAGTACACAGAATAGATAAACTAAAATTTTCTCATTCCAATGAATGTAAGATGTAACAGAGATGGCGACGATGGTGATAGCTGTGATGCCTGATCGCGGAGGAACTTGCCTCGACTGCAGATGCAACCTCCTACGGTGTTTTACGTCGGCAACCTAAGTCTTAGGGTAAGAATGAAAGCAAGTTCCAACTGATAGCTGATCCGTGGCCTTATAACGGGGGAGTTCCACTTCTAGCAGAGATCAATGCAAAAGTGTTGGTGTGATTTAGGCAACTGCAGAAGAAGTGGACAATCGCAGTCTCAGGGTAAGAAATTAAGTTCGATTCTTACCGTGACAGAATTCCTGCATTAATCTGTAACTAATATGCAACCTGACACTCTCAGGGTAAAAATTGCATCTAAGAATGCAAATCCTGCCGTCCTGGGACTTGTAGACCGAGACCGAGGCTGAAACCAAGGAGTTCATTTTGATCGAATGGATGTATATTTGATTTGATAGGATTCTCTGCCATGCAATAATGTTGGTGTGATTTAGGCAACTGCAGAAGAAGTGGATAATGGCAGTCTCAGTGTGAGAAATTAAGTTCAATTCTTACCGTGACGGAATTCCTGCGTTAATCTGCAACTAATATGCAACCTCACACTCTCAGGGTAAAAATTTCATCAAAGAATGCGAACTCTGCCGTCCAGTGACTTGTAGACCGTGGCTGAAACCAAGAGAGTTCGTTTTGATCGAATGGATGCATATTTGATTTGATCTGATTCTCAGCCATGCAGACCACGTTTCAAGTGAACTATATATTTCTGCCAATATAACATGCGAGTCAATGTGATCTAATGTTCTTCCATGAAAAACATAGGATGCAGATAGGATCTAATGTTCTTGCGTGCAAAAACAAATTATCTCTACTAAAATGACTGAACATGTGGACAAAAGACCATTTCCCTCTCTCTAATCTACTCCCTCCATATCAAAAAATAAGACGTTTCTTTTACACTATTTTGATACAGAGGGAGTAACATCCTAGAGAGCACTAGTTATTTCAACTTTTTAAGTAGGCAGGCCATACTTGTCTGCAGTAATTTCCTGCTATTAATCTTGAGGACAAAGGAGCACAAGTGGATCGTGACCACTTCAGAT
>NC_041384.1:38777957-38780885 GCF_002162155.2 Triticum dicoccoides | reverse complement strand
GACCGTACATGCTTTTCAAACCACACTGAAAAGAATACACAACAATACAAGTCTAGGTGATGCTTACTGCTGAAACTCTCATGGCTTACACAAAACATCGACTGTAATGTCATGCTTTTCATACCACAGCCGAGAAGAATACACAAACTGACAAACATATAATTAAGTTTAGGTCATATTTGGGCCGAAGAGACGAGCCTCCAAGCACAAGCATATAAAGAAAACAAGACGGGGATGAAAACCGACTTAAAATAATACTACTAGGGTAAGCTGAAATTCCCTGGATTAGAAACTTGGCTGGACTGGCATGATAAGTTCTTTTCTTGCAGATAACATATAAATAGTGCCAACCACATCGATGTGATGGAACAAACCTGGTGAGAACTGCGGCGGTCATTCCCTCACCTGGAGGAACAAACTCAGCGGTCATTCCCTCACCTGGAGGAACAAACTCATTATTAGTTCAGCAACATAAAGAAGAGCACTGTAACACAATCTCCTGTGAATACTGATGACAAAAGAATAAATGTTTGAGCCTTTTGTCACTAAATTTTTTTAGGGTGGGGGAGTTAAATGCTTGGTGTTTGCAATAAACTAATAATAAAATCGAATATTAAGTTTTTTAGGGCTTCTTCCCACCAGAGCTCAGTCTGCCTAAGTCCAAACCAAAAAGAAAGGGGCCAATCTAATGCTTTCAGGTTTTAAATTACGAAATGGCTAAACGAAGGGAGAACTCTAGGCATGTCCAAATAGGCATACAAACACATGTATTTCAACACAAACACCATATTCACCATTTGGATATCATTTACGTAAGCCCCTATAGCCAAATGGACCGTAGTTTGTGAATGCATGATACCCATGTGTGCAACCTAATGTTTCCCACAGAAAAAATTCAAATAATCCAAATCTCAAATGTTATATTCAGAAGACCTTGCCTGTTGAATCATTTCAGCATATTAACACATCAAACCTCACAATCATCCTATGTATTCATGCAGCATTTTCTCCATTAGATCCACCCTTAATGGCTGTGCCTGGATGCATAAGAAGTCAGACAATTAACAAAAGTTCCAATGAGAAGACAAATGGACAAGAGAAGGAAACACTGAGTAAGTTACATATATGAGCTAACTTGAGCAAAATAACTCACTTTCCATAGATGTTTTTTAAGTGATTTTTTATAGGAACGAGAAGGCAATATAACTTAGCAAGATACTAGCAATAGTAAACAACAGCTTATCTGTTGTAAAATGCAAAAGATATTCCTGACAACGGTATATGTAGCTACCTCATTACTCATGATGAAGAATTTGGCTCATTAAAAATAATTTCTAGAATTTTCTTAAGTAAACTCATCCCTCACCGTGTCAAGGAGACAACATAAAAACATGTCCAAGCTAATAAACTAGCAACAAAATTGATCCTGGGTATTCAGTTTGAAATAAATGGAGCCTAATTAGAGACACAAGAAATGCAATTATTTCCCATGTGCTACAGATGTACTAGTCACTTGCAGAGGGTGTTCAACAACTAACAAATGGTAGGACTGGGTACAAAAAAATAACTAGCTCTGAGAGTCCAAACATGCCCAACTAAGTTACTGACATTTTATTTTACATTTTTAATCATTGACACTTGATTTGGATCGCTCAAGAATGAAGACAGATACATTGAATGATAACATAAAACAGAATACGGCTATTAAGTTTATGTTTAATTATCTAGCAGAGGGAAAATTTCTATTAAACTTACCTTGTCAATGACTTAAAAAGCACAACAAAGATGTTTGAGCAACTATGCACAAAACATAACTGGATTAGGTTACTCCTACAATATATTGGCCATGGATGAGCAATTACCTGGTGCATAGAACTCGAGAGGATAGTAGCAAGAAAAAGGACTGGTTCCATAAAGCCTCTTGGATTGCATTGATTTAAGTTGAACCATGTATAGACTGCTGCCCACAAATATGAAAACTACATCAGTATCCTCAGAATATCCCACTTTAGTTTGTCTCACTCTTGTCCCTCCTTCAATCTGGGGAGGGAGCCCAAGAATGCTATGTATTTCAATGGTCTTTTGCAGCACCCGTGTGGCAACACAATGCCAATTGATGTCCCTTTTACACATTTGGAAGCGAGGGTAAGACAATATATATGGCTAAGCCAACAACACCATCCTCAGCCTGGATGATTCGAGAGCTGCTCTTGTTGAAATCATTTGTCAAAGGAGGCTCCTTAATCACCGCTAGGCTCTGCTCTTCCAAATTAAACTGTAGTATGCCCTTACAGGGCATAAAAAGCGGCCAATAAAGGGCCTTAGCAATGAGGGGACGAGCAAAACAAACAACAAAAAGATGACATGGAGTCGATGTTGACATGATATTGACCCATATGCCGGTCTCCAAAGAGTAAACACATCCAAGGCTTGTTTATCTTTTGTTGTGGACACAAAGACCACCTTCAAAGGACTAGAGTGGCAGCTGCCGTGCACATGGCCATGATCTCGGACAGCGCAGAGTACCGCCGCACCGACGTGTTGGGGAACGTAGTAATTTCAAAAAAAATCCTACGCACACGCAAGATCATGGTGGTGCATAGCAACGAGAGGGGAGAGTGCGATCTACGTACCCTTGTAGACCGACAGCGGAAGCGTTAGCACAACGCGGTTGATGTAGTCGTACGTCTTCACGGCCCGACCGATCAAGCACCGAAACTACGGCACCTCTGAGTTTTAGCACACGTTCAGCTCGATGACGATCCCCGGACTCCGATCCAGCAAAGTGTCGGGGAAGAGTTCCGTCAGCACGACGGCGCGGTGACGATCTTGATGTACTACCGTCGCAGGGCTTCGCCTAAGCACCGCTACAATATTATGGAGGATTATGGTGGAAGGGGGCACCGCACACGGCTAAGAATACGATCA
>NC_041384.1:38768537-38777947 GCF_002162155.2 Triticum dicoccoides | reverse complement strand
GTGGATCAACTTGTGTGTCTAGGGGTGCCTCCCTGCCCCCGTATATAAAGGAGCAAGGGGAGGAGGCCGACCGGCCCTATGGCGCGCCAAGGAGGAGTCCTCCTCCTAGTAGGAGTAGGACTCCTACTAGGAGGGGGAAGGAAGTGGGGAGGGAGAAGGAAAGGGGGCGCTGCCCCCCTCTCCTAGTCCAATTCGGACCAGGGGGGAGGAGGCGCGCGGCCCACCCTGGCTGCCCTTCTCTCTCTCCACTAAGGCCCATATGGCCCATTACTTCTCCCGGTATGGTTCCGGTAACCCTCCGGCTCTCCGGTTTTCTCCGAAATCACCCTGAACACTTCCGGTGTCCGAATATAGCCGTCCAATATATCAATCTTTATGTCTCGACCATTTCGAGACTCCTCGTTATGTCCGTGATCACATCCGGGACTCCGAACTAAGTTCGGTACATCAAAACTCATAAACTCATAATATAACTGTCATCGAAACCTTAAGCGTGCGGACCCTACGAGTTCGAGAACAATGTAGACATGACCGAGGCACGTCTCTGGTCAATAACCAATAGCGGAACCTGGATGCTCATATTGGCTCCTACATATTCTACGAAGATCTTTATCGGTCAGACCGCATAATGAAGGAAATATGCCCTAGAGGCAATAATAATGTTATTATTTTATTTCCTTATATCATGATAAATGTTTATTATCATGCTAGAATTGTATTATCCGGAAACATAATACTTGTGTGAATACATAGACAAACCAAACGTCACTAGTATGCCTCTACTTGACTAGCTCATTAATCAAAGATGGTTATGTTTCCTAACCATAGACATGTGTTGTCATTTGATTAACGGGATCACATTATTAGGAGAATGATGTGGTTGACATGACCCATTCCATTAGCTTAGCACCAGATCGTTTAGTATGTTGCTATTGCTTTCTTCATGACTTATACATGTTTCTATGACTATGAGATTATGCAACTCCCGTTTGCCGGAGGAACACTTTGTGTGCTACCAAATGTCACAACATAACTGGGTGATTATAAAGGAGCTCTACAGGTGTCTCCAATGGTACATGTTGGGTTAGCGTATTTCAAGATTAGGATTTGTCACTCCGATTGTCGGAGAGGTATCTCTGGGCCCTCTCGGTAATGCACATCACATAAGCCTTGCAAGCATTTCAACTAATGAGTTAGTTGCGAGATGGTGTATTACTAAACGAGTAAAGAGACTTGCCGGTAACGAGATTGAACTAGGTATTGAGATACCGACGATCGAATCTCGGGCAAGTAAAATACCGATGACAAAGGGAATAACGTATGTTGTTATGCGGTCTGACCAACAAAGATCTTCGTAGAATATGTAGGAGCCAATATGAGCATCCAGGTTCCGCTATTGGTTATTGACCGGAGACGTGTCTCGGTCATGTCTACATTGTTCTCGAACCTGTAGGGTCCGCACGCTTAAGGTTTCGATGACAGTTATATTATGAGTTTATGAGTTTTGATGTACTGAAGTTAGTTCGGAGTCCCGGATGTGATCATGGACATAACGAGGAGTCTCGAAATGGTCGAGACATAAAGATTGATATATTAGATGGCTATATCCGGACACCGGAAGTGTTCCGGGTGATTTCGGGGAAAACCGAAGAGCCGGAGGGTTACCGGAACCATACCGGGAGAAGTAATGGGCCATATGGGCCTTAGTGGAGAGAGAGAGGGGTAGCCAGGGTGGGCCGCGCACCTCCTCCCCCCTGGTCCGAATTGGACTAGGAGAGGGGGGGGGGCGGCGCCCCCCTTTCCTTCTCCCTCCCCACTTCCTTCCCCCTCCTAGTAGGAGTCCTACTCCTACTAGGAGGAGGACTCCTCCGGGCGCGCTAATAGGGGCCGGCCGGCCTCCTCCCCTTGCTCCTTTATATACGGGGGCAGGGGGCACCCCTAGACACACAAGTTGATCCACGTGATCATATTCTTAGCCGTGTGCGGTGCCCCCTTCCACCATAATCCTCGATAATACTGTAGCGGTGCTTAGGCAAAGCCCTGCGACGGTAGTACATCAAGATCGTCACCACGCCGTCGTGCTGACGGAACTCTACCCCGACACTTTGCTGGATCGGAGTCCGGGATCGTCATCGAGCTGAACGTGTGCTAAAACTCAGAGGTGCCGTTGTTTCGGTGCTTGATCGGTCGGGCCGTGAAGACGTACGACTACATCAACCGCGTTGTGCTAACGCTTTCGCTGTCGGTCTACAAGGGTACGTAGATCACACTCTCCCCTCTTGTTGCTATGCATCACCATGATCTTGCGTGTGCGTAGGAAAATTTTGAAATTACTACATTCCCCAACAGTGGTATCAGAGCCTAGGTTTTATGTGTTGATGTTATATGCACGAGTAGAACACAAGTGAGTTGTGGGCGATATAAGTCATACTGCTTACCAACATGTCATACTTTGGTTCGGCAGTATTGTTGGACGAAGCGGCCCGGACCGACATTACACGTACGCTTACGCGAGACCGGTTCTCCCTACGTGCTTTGCACAAAGGTGGCTAGCGGGTAACAGTTTCTCCAACTTTAGTTGAACCGAGTGTGGCTACGCCCGGTCCTTGGGAAGGTTAAAACATCACCAACTTAACAAACTATCGTTGTGGTTTTGATGCGTAGGTAAGATTGGTTCTTGCTTAAGCCCATAGCAGCCACGTAAAACTTGCAACAACAAAGTAGAGGACGTCTAACTTGTTTTTGCAGGGCATGTTGTGATGTGATATGGTCAAGACATGATGCTAAATTTTATTGTATGAGATGATCATGTTTTGTAACCAAGTTATCGGCAACTGGCAGGAGCCATATGGTTGTCGCTTTATTGTATGCAATGCAATTGCGCTGTAATGCTTTACTTTATCACTAAGCGGTAGCGATAGTCGTGGAAGCATAGGATTGGCGAGACGACAACGATGCTACGATGGTGATCAAGGTGTCGCGCCGGTGACGATGGTGATCACGACGGTGCTTCAAAGATGGAGATCACAAGCACAAGATGATGATGGCCATATCATATCACTTATATTAATTGCATGTGATGTTTATCTTTTATGCATCTTATCTTGCTTTGATTGACGGTAGCATTTTAAGATGATCTCTCACTAATTATCAAGAAGTGTTCTCCCTGAGTATGCACTGTTGCGAAAGTTCTTCGTGCTGAGACACCACGTGATGATCGGGTGTGATAGGCTCTACGTTCAAATACAACGGGTGCAAAATAGTTGCACACGCAGAATAGGTTATACTTGACGAGCCAAGCATATACAGATATGGCCTCGGAACACGGAGACTGAAAGGTCGAGCGTGAATCATATAGTAGATATGATCAACATAGCGATGTTCACCAATGAAACTACTCCATCTCACGTGATGATCGGACATGGTTTAGTTGATTTGGATCACGTAATCACTTAGAGGATTAGAGGGATGTCTATCTAAGTGGGAGTTCTTTAGTAATATGATTAATTGAACCTAAATTTATCATGAACTTAGTACCTGATAGCATCTTGCTTATTTTTGTTTGATTGTAGATAGATGGCCCGTGCTGTTGTTCCGTTGAATTTTAATGCGTTCTTTGAGAAAGCAAAGTTGAAAGATGATGGTAGCAATTACACGGACTGGGTCCGTAACTTGAGGATTATCCTCATTGCTACACAGAAGAATTACGTCCTGGAAGCACTGCTGGGTGCCAGGCCTGCTGCCGGAGCAACACCAGATGTTATGAACGTCTGGCAGAGCAAAGCTGATGACTACTCGATAGTTCAGTGTGCCATGCTTTACGGCTTAGAATCGGGACTTCAACGATGTTTTGAACGTCATGGAGCATATGAGATGTTCCAGGAGTTGAAGTTAATATTTCAAGCAAATGCCCGGATTGAGAGATATGAAGTCTCCAATAAGTTCTATAGCTGCAAGATGGAGGAGAACAGTTCTGTCAGTGAGCATATACTCAAAATATCTGGGTATAATAATCACTTGATTCAATTGGGAGTTAATCTTCCAGATGATTGCATCATTGACATAATTCTCCAATCACTGCCACCAAGCTACAAGAGCTTCGTGATGAACTATAACATGCAAGGGATGAATAAGACTATTCCCGAGCTCTTCGCAATGCTGAAAGCTGCGGAGGTAGAAATCAAGAAGGAGCATCAAGTGTTGATGGTCAATAAGGCCACTAGTTTCAAGAAAAAGGGCAAAGGGAAGAAGAAGGGGAACTTCAAAAAGAACAGCAAGCAAGTTGCTACTCAGGAGAAGAAACCCAAACCTGGACCTAAGCCTGAAACTGAGTGCTTCTACTGCAAGCAGACTGGTCACTGGAAGCGGAACTGCCCCAAGTATTTGGCGGATAAGAAGGATGGCAAGGTGAACAAAGGTATATGTGATATACATGTTATTGATGTGTACCTTACTAATGCTCGCAGTAGCACCTGGGTATTTGATACTGGTTCTGTTGCTAACATTTGCAACTCGAAACAGGGACTACAGATTAAGCGAAGATTGGCTAAGGACGAGGTGACGATGCGCGTGGGAAATGGTTCCAAAGTCGATGTGATTGCGGTCGGCACGCTACCTCTACATCTACCTTCGGGATTAGTATTAGACCTAAATAATTGTTATTTGGTGCCAGCGTTAAGCATGAACATTATATCTAGATCTTGTTTGATGCGAGACGGTTATTCATTTAAATCAGAGAATAATGGTTGTTCTATTTATATGAGTAATATCTTTAATGGTCATGCACCCTTAAAGAGTGGTCTATTCTTATTAAATCTCAATAGTAGTAACACACATATTCATAATGTTGAAACCAAAAGATGCAGAGTTGATAATATAGTTGTCGTTTCTTAAAGGTTTGGGGCTGCGACGCTTATGTGAAAAAGTTTCAGGATTAAGCTCGAACCCAAAGCGGATAAAATGCATCTTCATAGGACACCCAAAACAGTTGGGTATACCTCCTAATTCAGATCCGAAAGCAATATGGATTGTTTCTTGAATCGGGTCCTTTCTCGAGGAAAGGTTTCTCTCGAAAGAGTTGAGTGGGAGTATGGTGGAGACTTGATGAGGTTATTGAACCGTCTCTTCAACTAGTGTGTGGCAGGGCACAGGAAGTTGTTCCTGTGGCACCTACACCAATTGAAGTGGAAGCTTATGATATTGATCATGAAACTTCGGATCAAGTCACTACCAAACCTCGTAGGACGACAAGGACACGTACTACTTCGGAGTGGTAAGGTGATCCTGTCTTGAAGGTCATGTTGCTAGACAAAAATGGAGAAGCGATGGTGGGCCCGAATTCCGACAAATGGTTAGAAGCCATGAAATCCGAGATAGTATCCATATATCAGAACAAAGCATGGACTTTGATGGACTTGCCTGATGATCGGCAATCCATTGAGATAAATGGATCTTTTAAGAAGAAGACGGACGTGGATGGTAATGTCACCATCTATGAAGCTCGACTTGTGGCGAAGTGTTTTCCGACAAGTTCAAGGAGTTGACTACGATGAGATTTTCTCACTCGTAGCGATGCTTAAAGTCCGTCGGAATCATGTTAGCATTAGCTGCATTTATGAAATCTGGCAGATGGATGTCAAGACAAGTTTCCTTACTAGTTTTCGTAAGGAAAGGTTGTATGCAATACAATCAGAAAAGTTTTGTCGATCCTAAGGATGCTAAAAGGTATGCTAGCTCCAGTGATCCTTCTAAGGACTGGAGTAAGCATCTCGGAGTTGGAATGTACGCTTTGATGAGATGATCAAAGATTTTGGATTTATACAAAGTTTATGAGAAACTTGTATTTCCAAAGAAGTGAGTGGGAGCACTATAGAATTTCTGATGAGTATATGTTGTTGACATATTGATGATCAGAGATGATGTAGAATTTCTAGAAAGCATATAGGGTTATTTGAAAGGTGTTTTTCAATAGAAAACCTGGATTAAGCTACTTGAACATTGAGCATCAAGATCTATAAGGATAGATCAAAATGCTTAATAATACTTTCAAATGAGCACATACCTTAACATGATCTTGAAGGTGTTCAAGATGGATCAGTCAGAGAAGGAGTTCTTGCCTGAGTTGTAAGGTACGAAGTTAAGACTTAAAGCTCGACCACGGCATAATAGAGAGAAAGGACGAAGGTCGTCCCCTATGCTTAAGACGTAGGCTCTTCAGTATGCTATGCTGTGTACCGCACCTGAAGTGTGCCTTGCCATGAGTCAGTCAAGGGGTACAAGAGTGATCCAAGAATGGCTCACAGGACAGCGGTCAAAGTTATCCTTAGTAACTAGTGGACTAAGGAATTTTCTCGATTATGGAGGTGGTAAAAGAGTTCGTCGTAAAGGTTACGACGATGCAAGCTTGACACCTATCCGGATAGCTCTGAGTAGAGAGACCGGATACATATAATGGAGCAATAATTTAGAATAGCTCCAAGTAGAACAGTTGTTTGGAATAGCTCCAAATAGAGCGTGGTAGCTGCATCTAGGAGATGACATAGAGATTTGTAAAGCACACACGGATCTGAAAGGTTCAGACCCGTTGACTAAAACCTCTCTAACAAGCAACATGATCAAACGTAAAACTCATTGAGTGTTAATCACATAGTGATGTGAACTAGACTACTGACTCTAGTAAACTCTTGGGTATTAGTCACATGGCGATGTGACCTGTGAGTGTTAATCACATGGCGATGTGAACTAGATTATTGACTCTAGTGCAAGTGGGAGACTGTTGGAAATATGCCCTAGAGGCAATAATAAAAGTATTATTATTATATTTCCTTGTTCATGATAATTGTCTTTTATTCATGCTATAACTGTATTATCCGGAAATCGTAATACACGTGTGAATACATAGACCACAATATGTCCCTAGTGAGCCTCTAGTTGACTAGCTCGTTGTGATCAACAGATAGTCATGGTTTCCTGGCTATGGACATTGGATGTCGTTGATAACGGGATCACATCATTAGGAGAATGATGTGATGGACAAGACCCAATCCTAAGCATAGCACAAAGATCGTGTAGTTCGTTTGCTAGAGCTTTGCCAATGTCAAGTATCTCTTCCTTTGACCATGAGATTGTGCAACTCCCGGATACCGTAGGAGTGCTTTGGGTGTACCAAACGTCACAACGTAACTGGGTGGCTATAAAGGTGCATTACAGGTATCTCCGAAAGTGTCTGTTGGGTTGGCACGGATCGAGACTGGGATTTGTCACTCCGTGTAAACGGAGAGGTATCTCTGGGCCCACTCGGTAGGACATCATCATATGCGCAATGTGACCAAGGAGTTGATCACGGGATGATGTGTTACGGAACGAGTAAAGTGACTTGCCGGTAACGAGATTGAACAAGGTATCGGTATACCGATGATCGAATCTCGGGCAAGTAAAATACCGCTAGACAAAGGGAATTGAATACGGGATTGATTAAGTCCTTGACATCGTGGTTCATCCAATGAGATCATCGTGGAACATGTGGGAGCCAACATGGGTATCCAGATCCCGCTGTTGGTTATTGACCGGAGAACGTCTCGGTCATGTCTGCATGTCTCCCGAACCCGTAGGGTCTACACACTTAAGGTTCAATAACGCTAGGGTTATAAAGGAAGCTTGTATGTGGTAACCGAATGTTGTTCGGAGTCCCGGATGAGATCCCGGACGTCACGAGGAGTTCCGGAATGGTCCGGAGGTAAAGATTTATATATAGGAAGTCCTATTTCGGCCATCGGGACAAGTTTCGGGGTCATCGGTATTGTACCGGGACCACCGGAAGGGTCCCGGGGGCCCACCGGGTGGGGCCACCTGCCCCGGGGGGCCACATGGGCTGTAGGGGGTGCGCCTTGGCCTACATGGGCCAAGGGCACCAGCCCCAAGAGGCCCATGCGCAAGGAAACTTGGGGAGGGAAGAGTCCTCAAGGGGGAAGGCACCTCCGAGGTGCCTTGGGGAGGATGGACTCCTCCCCATCCTTAGCCGCACCCCTTCCTTGGAGGAGGGGGCAAGGCTGCGCCCTCCCCCTCTCCCTTGGCCCTATATATAGTGGGGAAAAGGAGGAGCAATCATACCTAAGGCCTTTGGTTGCCTCCCTCTCCCTCCCGTGACACATCTCCTCTCCCGTAGGTGCTCGGCGAAGCCCTGCGGGATTGCCACGCTCCTCCACCACCACCACGCCGTTGTGCTGCTGTTGGATGGAGTCTTCCTCAACCTCTCCCTCTCTCCTTGCTGGATCAAGGCGTGGGAGACGTCACCGGGCTGTACGTGTGTTGAACGCGGAGGTGCAGTCCGTTCGGCACTTGATCATCGGTGATCTGAATCACGACGAGTACGACTCCATCAACCCCGTTCACTTGAACGCTTCCGCTTAGCGATCTACAAGGGTATGTAGATGCACTCTCCTTTCTACTCGTTGCTGGTCTCTCCATAGATAGATCTTGGTGATTCGTAGGAAAATTTTTGAATTTCTGCTACGTTCCCCAACATCAAGCAATAAAGATATCATAATCTTCTATTGCCCGGCTCCCAAGGAGCCGGAACCCTAGCCGCCGCCGCACCCAACCCTAGCCGCGACGGCGCCCGCTCGCCGGCGCACCCGCTCCAGCCCTCGTCCCCCACCTCCTTGTCCATATAACCTACGCCGAAGGCCTGGTAGGAACCCTAGTCCTACCACTCCACAATTTGAATAGTGACGACATCCGAATTTGAGAAGACAACACATTAAATTAGTGAAAAATCATATGCACTTCTGAATGAGAAATCTTCCATATTTATCTACAATTCCAAACCCATTGTATCATTTGGTCAAGAAGCTAGAGAGCGGAAACAAATTGCAAAGCATAATCCGGTGAGCAATGATTGCATAGACACATCTGAAAATATAAAGTGAGGAGTTTAACCATCTACCATTTCCCCCGGGAGCATGGAGCTAAGTGGGATCCTCGTATGATTCTCGTTGGCTTTCTGGGTGTGTTGTAGGATGACCGGCTTGATCTAGACTTCCTTGCCACTGAAGCTCATGGAGTTGAACCTACATTTAAAGTCCTTGCAACTACAAAAACTCATATGGCTTTAGGTGAACCGCCTCCAAAGCCAATGAAATAGTTAATCGGTAGTTCACTACATTCAAAACAACATTGGAAAGTATTTTCAAATATAACCTAAATGGCACATACATGAAGAACCATCATAAACTTCTCACCCCTCTTCATGTCATCTGACTTGAACTTGGAAAGTTGATTATCACATTAGCAGAGAAAACATCAATGTAGACGGCAGGAACAAAATGATGCCCCATTAGTAAATTCAAGATGCGATTCCCCTAATTCACTGGCTGATAAGTAGTAATGCACACAAGTATGATATAGATTCC
>NC_041384.1:38750526-38767126 GCF_002162155.2 Triticum dicoccoides | reverse complement strand
AAATGGTCTTGCTTCTAAAAAATGATAAAAATTCAAAAACGAGGGTTTGGTGTGAAATGCAAACTCGGTATTTAAGTTACAAAGGAAGTTCTCAAGAAGTTAATTAGGAGACCTGGGTGACTCTGGTGCAACGACCACCTTCAACACCGTGGATGAGAAAATGAATATTTATGTTTGCCTTCATCGTCAGCTCTTCCACGACTTGCCAACGAAGAGAGATCAAATTCGATGGCCATTTGTCACGCCCTAGATAAGGAGGTGACAAATTGATACCAAACAACGCCAAATCCATCGATACAACTGTTCCTGGTGTATGAATTAAATCACCAAACCAAGGTCCACAAACGAACTACAATCCGAAGAGAATCAAGGATGGGAAGAGCATAGAATCAACATAGACAGCAAGAGAGAATCAGGGGGAGGGGACACACTCGTCTGGTACGAGGGAAGGCAGGAGCTGGAGGAGGAAGAAGGCCAAGCCAATTATATTCTGTTCGCCATCTCCTCGTGCGGCTGATGCCCTTTTAAGTAGTCGTGAGGTGCAACACAGGCCCAAGCAACTGGCCCATGGCCCATGTCTTCAGTATGGCCATGACACCATTCTGGAGCTGTGGGAAATTTGGCAAGAACAAAATCGCTGCACTTTCAGAGGGAAGATTACAAGTTCAGAAGACATACTCGCAGCAATCAGGAGATCTGTTGAGCTATGGAGGCAGGCAGGTGCAACTCTCCGCTGACATGCTCGCAGCAATTAGAAGGCCCTTGGGGGATCCGACGTGAGATAGAGTCCATGCAGCTCTCCGCTGTCAGGCTGCAATTTTTTTTTGTAGCCCTGACACTTTTTCGTAATTTCTTTTCCTTATTTCCTTGGTCATATGACCACCACCTTGTCAGTGTTCCATTGCTCTCTGCTATCAATCAATGAAACACCAGCTCTTCGCTGGGTCTTTTCAAAAAAAAACATCTAAAGAACTACATGCCGCTCTAACTATCATGCCATTCCCAATTTGATCTGCATTAGCTCCAATCATACAGAAAATATTGAAATGACTGGGAAGTCCAGGAGAGAATGATTATAGACAAAATGCAACCTCAAACCCTCCCAAGGTAAAAATACAATAATTTGAATTGCGGTTGTCTTCAGGTCCCATATCTTCAGCAACACATGGCTGAGTCAATGGTGAGTACTCTGGCACGTATGAGCCCTTAAAATGTAAATATTTCACAAGCAGCAGCAAAGAAAAAACCACTCTCACTCAGGACAAAAAAGCACGTGTGGATCATGATCATATTCAATCAACGGCGATGCCATGCTTTTCAAAACACAGCTGACATGCACACTCAAACACACAAGTTTTGGTGATACTTGGGGCTGAAACTATCTTGGCTGAAGAGAAGAGCTGCCAAGTACAAACACCTAACAAAAAAGAGACGACGGTATCAGACTTGACTAGGGTACTTAGCTGATCTTCCCTGGATTAGGTATTCAAAACATCTTGCCGGATTAGACATTTGGCTAGACTAAGGCATGGTAAATGTTTTTAGATAACTTATAAACACTGCTGGAAACATTGAAGCAATACGACAAACTAAGCAACAAGTAACTGCAGCAGCCGGCCTTCTTCACCTGGGAAAATAAAAGCGCTAATCTGTTACTAACATGATACAGATATGAACAAGCCATGTGTACAAACTCATGATTAGCTCAGCAACATAAAGATATAATACTCCCTAAAAAATCTGAAAACCATTCGTGCAGCTTCCAAGTTTTGCAACGTCAAATATGATCAGTAAAAGCAAAAAAAAATAGAAAACAAAATAAAAAAAATCTGAAACTTTGCAACATCAAATATGATCAAACTTTGTAGGTTCTTGCAAGTTTTCATGCCAAAAAACCATTCGTGCAGCTCTACACACGAAAAAGATTTCAGTGCTTGAAGTTTTGAGCACTGAAATCTGAAACTCGTTTGTACACCTTTCTCTACATGATATTTTGGCATGAAAACTTGCAAGAGCCTACAAAGTTTGACCATCTTTGATGTTGCAAAGTTTCAGTTTTTTTTACTTTCTTTTATTATTTTGATTTTACTGTTCATAGAGGGTGCCTAGACACCCGGGAGCTGTTACACCTTTCTGATAGCAAAATAGGCCAGAAATATACATTGCTTTCAAATTAAGATATAAAAAAGCTAAATCAAAGGAGAATCTGGGCATACAAGATTCGGATCATCTGCATACCATATATGATCCAAAAGAGGGGTCCTTTTTTATTTAGCATCACCACAATTTTAATTGTTTGTCCGTGTTACGAGCATGTGTGAATCCCTATCTGAGTGTACAGTAGCTTGAGATTGCATGCTATCGACATTGGGCGTATTTTACAAAGAGAAAATCAAAATAGTTCAAATCTCACAAACAATATTAAGAAGATTTTCTTACCCATTCAAGCGTTTCAGCAAATTAGAACATCAAACATGACAGTCATCCTATGCATCATGCAACATTTCAGCTCCATTGCATCCACCAGCAATGGCTGGGCCTAGAAGCATAAGGCATGCATTCAATAAGTTCCAAGAAAAAGACAAATGAATATGTGAAGGCAACAATAATTCTGTTACATAGATGCATGAGTTGACCAATATAAAAAAATAACTCACTATTGTATTTATGTTTTATAGCTCACTACTGGCACCAAATAAAAACCACGTGTGCTGCTTTGTGCAAGGAATACTATTGAAAGAAGTGTATGTATAGCTACCTCATAATGCTGAATTTTAGCCTATAAGAAAGCAAGATGCGATATATAATTCATCTCATTTAGACTCATTCCTCCTCATGTCAAGAAGAGAAAATAAACACATGTCAAAACTCGTATAACTTCCAATAGAAGTTGTGACAATATTCAAATTAAACAAATGGAGCCTGATTAGAGACAACAAATGCAAAAAAGGTTGTGTCATAGATGCGCTAGTCACTTGCATGATGGTTTTGAATAAGTGACAATAAACATATTATACATTTTCAACTAAAGTTTTTTTATGGATTTAAGAAAAAATAGCAAGATTAAAATTACTGGATAGAAGAATTTAGCTAGGTTTCAAACATGCCAAATGAGTTAGTGACTTGACATTTGATTTCACAATATTACTCGTCTGATATTTGACTTGTTATTAGCTCTCATGGATGAAGACAACTACATTGAATGATCATGCAAAAAAGGCTATACGCTTGTCTAGCTAGCGAATGAAGAGTGAAGATCAAAGACTATTGCATTGAATGATAACATATACTACTAAACAATATGGCTAAAAGTTTGTCTATCTAGCAAAGGACAATTGGTTGCAACTAAGTTTAACTTGTTAGAGAACACTAAATAATTTCAATGAAGGTAGTTGAGCATCTTTGTACAGAACACAAGAAGATTAAGTTATTCCTGTAATATGAAGACTAAGAATGAATAATCACCTGGCGGATAAAAACTCTTGAAACAATGATAATAACTATAATGACGGTATTCACAGAGTTTCCTAGATTTCATTGACTTAAGTTGAACCATATAGATGTTGTCGTCCACAGATAAAAGAAATTCATTTGTATCCTCGACGCATCCCACTATATGTTTCATGGTTGCCTTATTTCCTTCAATATGAGGAGGGAGCCCAGGAATGCCATGCATGTCAATGGTACCAACCTAAAAACCATAAATCCTGCAAGAACATCTACAGTCACCTATTGCTTGATACCGTTGACAAACTAGCATCTACGTAGATCAACCTCTTCCTATTCTAACTATCAAGTTCCATTTATATACTGTAAGTGAGATTTAGCATTGATGCTATTGGCGACAGGGACATATGGTATCTTAAAATCTCAGACCCAGGCAGGCTATACAGGTTCAAAATTTACCATTAGTCTATATTGCAAAGAACACATCTAATTCAGTGAATATAAGTAATATTCGTCATGGTTTCACTTTCACCCAACACCATGCAGGTGAAACACAAATGCTCTGTTCAATTTATTTTCTTTATCTATCATTTCTATATGCGAAAGGAGTATTCTTTATGGTTATATTTTTCTACCGATGCTTTATGGTCAAAGTTCTTGCTGATACATTATCCATTCGCGCCCTGGGCAATAATTGTTGCAACAGGATGAAGTCATGTTGATTTAGAATAAACTTCAGCATATGCTCCAGTTCACAATCTGGAACCATTAGCTAAGTGCAACTACGATTCTCTGAAGAATTGTTTAAGATTGAATTGGATTTTTTTATCAATTTTTATATTAATACTATTGGGAGCAAACTTCCAGTTACAAATTTCTGCAACATATTATTTTTATTAGTAGGCGAAGGTGTCTCTTGACTCTCTTGAGGTGGAGTATCTGGGACTATTTTGTCTTTGACTGCTTGGAAAGAAAAGTCTCCCATGTTTTGTGCTACCAAAATCTTGGTATGTGCTTGCTCGCTTCTTCTATAAGATTTCTTTAGATGAACTGTGACATCAATGTATTATGAAAAAACTTTTGTTATCAATTACATCACTCTGTTTCTTGGACTAACTAATAAACTAATAGTTTTCTTATTTGCCAGCATATCCTCCTCATATATAGCGCTACAAAACCCCGCAGCAACGCGCGGGGCATCATCCAGTACACAGAATAGATAAACTAAAATTTTCTCATTCCAATGAATGTAAGATGTAACAGAGATGGCGACGATGGTGATAGCTGTGATGCCTGATCGCGGAGGAACTTGCCTCGACTGCAGATGCAACCTCCTACGGTGTTTTACGTCGGCAACCTAAGTCTTAGGGTAAGAATGAAAGCAAGTTCCAACTGATAGCTGATCCGTGGCCTTATAACGGGGGAGTTCCACTTCTAGCAGAGATCAATGCAAAAGTGTTGGTGTGATTTAGGCAACTGCAGAAGAAGTGGACAATCGCAGTCTCAGGGTAAGAAATTAAGTTCGATTCTTACCGTGACAGAATTCCTGCATTAATCTGTAACTAATATGCAACCTGACACTCTCAGGGTAAAAATTGCATCTAAGAATGCAAATCCTGCCGTCCTGGGACTTGTAGACCGAGACCGAGGCTGAAACCAAGGAGTTCATTTTGATCGAATGGATGTATATTTGATTTGATAGGATTCTCTGCCATGCAACAATGTTGGTGTGATTTAGGCAACTGCAGAAGAAGTGGATAATGGCAGTCTCAGTGTGAGAAATTAAGTTCAATTCTTACCGTGACGGAATTCCTGCGTTAATCTGCAACTAATATGCAACCTCACACTCTCAGGGTAAAAATTTCATCAAAGAATGCGAACTCTGCCGTCCAGTGACTTGTAGACCGTGGCTGAAACCAAGAGAGTTCGTTTTGATCGAATGGATGCATATTTGATTTGATCTGATTCTCAGCCATGCAGACCACGTTTCAAGTGAACTATATATTTCTGCCAATATAACATGCGAGTCAATGTGATCTAATGTTCTTCCATGAAAAACATAGGATGCAGATAGGATCTAATGTTCTTGCGTGCAAAAACAAATTATCTCTACTAAAATGACTGAACATGTGGACAAAAGACCATTTCCCTCTCTCTAATCTACTCCCTCCATATCAAAAAATAAGACGTTTCTTTTACACTATTTTGATACAGAGGGAGTAACATCCTAGAGAGCACTAGTTATTTCAACTTTTTAAGTAGGCAGGCCATACTTGTCTGCAGTAATTTCCTGCTATTAATCTTGAGGACAAAGGAGCACAAGTGGATCGTGACCACTTCAGATTGACCGTACATGCTTTTCAAACCACACTGAAAAGAATACACAACAATACAAGTCTAGGTGATGCTTACTGCTGAAACTCTCATGGCTTACACAAAACATCGACTGTAATGTCATGCTTTTCATACCACAGCCGAGAAGAATACACAAACTGACAAACATATAATTAAGTTTAGGTCATATTTGGGCCGAAGAGACGAGCCTCCAAGCACAAGCATATAAAGAAAACAAGACGGGGATGAAAACCGACTTAAAATAATACTACTAGGGTAAGCTGAAATTCCCTGGATTAGAAACTTGGCTGGACTGGCATGATAAGTTCTTTTCTTGCAGATAACATATAAATAGTGCCAACCACATCGATGTGATGGAACAAACCTGGTGAGAACTGCGGCGGTCATTCCCTCACCTGGAGGAACAAACTCAGCGGTCATTCCCTCACCTGGAGGAACAAACTCATTATTAGTTCAGCAACATAAAGAAGAGCACTGTAACACAATCTCCTGTGAATACTGATGACAAAAGAATAAATGTTTGAGCCTTTTGTCACTAAATTTTTTTAGGGTGGGGGAGTTAAATGCTTGGTGTTTGCAATAAACTAATAATAAAATCGAATATTAAGTTTTTTAGGGCTTCTTCCCACCAGAGCTCAGTCTGCCTAAGTCCAAACCAAAAAGAAAGGGGCCAATCTAATGCTTTCAGGTTTTAAATTACGAAATGGCTAAACGAAGGGAGAACTCTAGGCATGTCCAAATAGGCATACAAACACATGTATTTCAACACAAACACCATATTCACCATTTGGATATCATTTACGTAAGCCCCTATAGCCAAATGGACCGTAGTTTGTGAATGCATGATACCCATGTGTGCAACCTAATGTTTCCCACAGAAAAAATTCAAATAATCCAAATCTCAAATGTTATATTCAGAAGACCTTGCCTGTTGAATCATTTCAGCATATTAACACATCAAACCTCACAATCATCCTATGTATTCATGCAGCATTTTCTCCATTAGATCCACCCTTAATGGCTGTGCCTGGATGCATAAGAAGTCAGACAATTAACAAAAGTTCCAATGAGAAGACAAATGGACAAGAGAAGGAAACACTGAGTAAGTTACATATATGAGCTAACTTGAGCAAAATAACTCACTTTCCATAGATGTTTTTTAAGTGATTTTTTATAGGAACGAGAAGGCAATATAACTTAGCAAGATACTAGCAATAGTAAACAACAGCTTATCTGTTGTAAAATGCAAAAGATATTCCTGACAACGGTATATGTAGCTACCTCATTACTCATGATGAAGAATTTGGCTCATTAAAAATAATTTCTAGAATTTTCTTAAGTAAACTCATCCCTCACCGTGTCAAGGAGACAACATAAAAACATGTCCAAGCTAATAAACTAGCAACAAAATTGATCCTGGGTATTCAGTTTGAAATAAATGGAGCCTAATTAGAGACACAAGAAATGCAATTATTTCCCATGTGCTACAGATGTACTAGTCACTTGCAGAGGGTGTTCAACAACTAACAAATGGTAGGACTGGGTACAAAAAAATAACTAGCTCTGAGAGTCCAAACATGCCCAACTAAGTTACTGACATTTTATTTTACATTTTTAATCATTGACACTTGATTTGGATCGCTCAAGAATGAAGACAGATACATTGAATGATAACATAAAACAGAATACGGCTATTAAGTTTATGTTTAATTATCTAGCAGAGGGAAAATTTCTATTAAACTTACCTTGTCAATGACTTAAAAAGCACAACAAAGATGTTTGAGCAACTATGCACAAAACATAACTGGATTAGGTTACTCCTACAATATATTGGCCATGGATGAGCAATTACCTGGTGCATAGAACTCGAGAGGATAGTAGCAAGAAAAAGGACTGGTTCCATAAAGCCTCTTGGATTGCATTGATTTAAGTTGAACCATGTATAGACTGCTGCCCACAAATATGAAAACTACATCAGTATCCTCAGAATATCCCACTTTAGTTTGTCTCACTCTTGTCCCTCCTTCAATCTGGGGAGGGAGCCCAAGAATGCTATGTATTTCAATGGTCTTTTGCAGCACCCGTGTGGCAACACAATGCCAATTGATGTCCCTTTTACACATTTGGAAGCGAGGGTAAGACAATATATATGGCTAAGCCAACAACACCATCCTCAGCCTGGATGATTCGAGAGCTGCTCTTGTTGAAATCATTTGTCAAAGGAGGCTCCTTAATCACCGCTAGGCTCTGCTCTTCCAAATTAAACTGTAGTATGCCCTTACAGGGCATAAAAAGCGGCCAATAAAGGGCCTTAGCAATGAGGGGACGAGCAAAACAAACAACAAAAAGATGACATGGAGTCGATGTTGACATGATATTGACCCATATGCCGGTCTCCAAAGAGTAAACACATCCAAGGCTTGTTTATCTTTTGTTGTGGACACAAAGACCACCTTCAAAGGACTAGAGTGGCAGCTGCCGTGCACATGGCCATGATCTCGGACAGCGCAGAGTACCGCCGCACCGACGTGTTGGGGAACGTAGTAATTTCAAAAAAAATCCTACGCACACGCAAGATCATGGTGGTGCATAGCAACGAGAGGGGAGAGTGCGATCTACGTACCCTTGTAGACCGACAGCGGAAGCGTTAGCACAACGCGGTTGATGTAGTCGTACGTCTTCACGGCCCGACCGATCAAGCACCGAAACTACGGCACCTCTGAGTTTTAGCACACGTTCAGCTCGATGACGATCCCCGGACTCCGATCCAGCAAAGTGTCGGGGAAGAGTTCCGTCAGCACGACGGCGCGGTGACGATCTTGATGTACTACCGTCGCAGGGCTTCGCCTAAGCACCGCTACAATATTATGGAGGATTATGGTGGAAGGGGGCACCGCACACGGCTAAGAATACGATCAGTGGATCAACTTGTGTGTCTAGGGGTGCCTCCCTGCCCCCGTATATAAAGGAGCAAGGGGAGGAGGCCGACCGGCCCTATGGCGCGCCAAGGAGGAGTCCTCCTCCTAGTAGGAGTAGGACTCCTACTAGGAGGGGGAAGGAAGTGGGGAGGGAGAAGGAAAGGGGGCGCTGCCCCCCTCTCCTAGTCCAATTCGGACCAGGGGGGAGGAGGCGCGCGGCCCACCCTGGCTGCCCTTCTCTCTCTCCACTAAGGCCCATATGGCCCATTACTTCTCCCGGTATGGTTCCGGTAACCCTCCGGCTCTCCGGTTTTCTCCGAAATCACCCTGAACACTTCCGGTGTCCGAATATAGCCGTCCAATATATCAATCTTTATGTCTCGACCATTTCGAGACTCCTCGTTATGTCCGTGATCACATCCGGGACTCCGAACTAAGTTTGGTACATCAAAACTCATAAACTCATAATATAACTGTCATCGAAACCTTAAGCGTGCGGACCCTACGAGTTTGAGAACAATGTAGACATGACCGAGGCACGTCTCTGGTCAATAACCAATAGCGGAACCTGGATGCTCATATTGGCTCCTACATATTCTACGAAGATCTTTATCGGTCAGACCGCATAATGAAGGAAATATGCCCTAGAGGCAATAATAATGTTATTATTTTATTTCCTTATATCATGATAAATGTTTATTATCATGCTAGAATTGTATTATCCGGAAACATAATACTTGTGTGAATACATAGACAAACCAAACGTCACTAGTATGCCTCTACTTGACTAGCTCATTAATCAAAGATGGTTATGTTTCCTAACCATAGACATGTGTTGTCATTTGATTAACGGGATCACATTATTAGGAGAATGATGTGGTTGACATGACCCATTCCATTAGCTTAGCACCAGATCGTTTAGTATGTTGCTATTGCTTTCTTCATGACTTATACATGTTTCTATGACTATGAGATTATGCAACTCCCGTTTGCCGGAGGAACACTTTGTGTGCTACCAAACGTCACAACATAACTGGGTGATTATAAAGGAGCTCTACAGGTGTCTCCAATGGTACATGTTGGGTTAGCGTATTTCAAGATTAGGATTTGTCACTCCGATTGTCGGAGAGGTATCTCTGGGCCCTCTCGGTAATGCACATCACATAAGCCTTGCAAGCATTTCAACTAATGAGTTAGTTGCGAGATGGTGTATTACTAAACGAGTAAAGAGACTTGCCGGTAACGAGATTGAACTAGGTATTGAGATACCGACGATCGAATCTCGGGCAAGTAAAATACCGATGACAAAGGGAATAACGTATGTTGTTATGCGGTCTGACCAACAAAGATCTTCGTAGAATATGTAGGAGCCAATATGAGCATCCAGGTTCCGCTATTGGTTATTGACCGGAGACGTGTCTCGGTCATGTCTACATTGTTCTCGAACCTGTAGGGTCCGCACGCTTAAGGTTTCGATGACAGTTATATTATGAGTTTATGAGTTTTGATGTACTGAAGTTAGTTCGGAGTCCCGGATGTGATCATGGACATAACGAGGAGTCTCGAAATGGTCGAGACATAAAGATTGATATATTAGATGGCTATATCCGGACACCGGAAGTGTTCCGGGTGATTTCGGGGAAAACCGAAGAGCCGGAGGGTTACCGGAACCATACCGGGAGAAGTAATGGGCCATATGGGCCTTAGTGGAGAGAGAGAGGGGTAGCCAGGGTGGGCCGCGCACCTCCTCCCCCCTGGTCCGAATTGGACTAGGAGAGGGGGGGGGGCGCCCCCCTTTCCTTCTCCCTCCCCACTTCCTTCCCCCTCCTAGTAGGAGTCCTACTCCTACTAGGAGGAGGACTCCTCCGGGCGCGCTAATAGGGGCCGGCCGGCCTCCTCCCCTTGCTCCTTTATATACGGGGGCAGGGGGCACCCCTAGACACACAAGTTGATCCACGTGATCATATTCTTAGCCGTGTGCGGTGCCCCCTTCCACCATAATCCTCGATAATACTGTAGCGGTGCTTAGGCAAAGCCCTGCGACGGTAGTACATCAAGATCGTCACCACGCCGTCGTGCTGACGGAACTCTACCCCGACACTTTGCTGGATCGGAGTCCGGGATCGTCATCGAGCTGAACGTGTGCTAAAACTCAGAGGTGCCGTTGTTTCGGTGCTTGATCGGTCGGGCCGTGAAGACGTACGACTACATCAACCGCGTTGTGCTAACGCTTTCGCTGTCGGTCTACAAGGGTACGTAGATCACACTCTCCCCTCTTGTTGCTATGCATCACCATGATCTTGCGTGTGCGTAGGAAAATTTTGAAATTACTACATTCCCCAACAGTGGTATCAGAGCCTAGGTTTTATGTGTTGATGTTATATGCACGAGTAGAACACAAGTGAGTTGTGGGCGATATAAGTCATACTGCTTACCAACATGTCATACTTTGGTTCGGCAGTATTGTTGGACGAAGCGGCCCGGACCGACATTACACGTACGCTTACGCGAGACCGGTTCTCCCTACGTGCTTTGCACAAAGGTGGCTAGCGGGTAACAGTTTCTCCAACTTTAGTTGAACCGAGTGTGGCTACGCCCGGTCCTTGGGAAGGTTAAAACATCACCAACTTAACAAACTATCGTTGTGGTTTTGATGCGTAGGTAAGATTGGTTCTTGCTTAAGCCCATAGCAGCCACGTAAAACTTGCAACAACAAAGTAGAGGACGTCTAACTTGTTTTTGCAGGGCATGTTGTGATGTGATATGGTCAAGACATGATGCTAAATTTTATTGTATGAGATGATCATGTTTTGTAACCAAGTTATCGGCAACTGGCAGGAGCCATATGGTTGTCGCTTTATTGTATGCAATGCAATTGCGCTGTAATGCTTTACTTTATCACTAAGCGGTAGCGATAGTCGTGGAAGCATAAGATTGGCGAGACGACAACGATGCTACGATGGTGATCAAGGTGTCGCGCCGGTGACGATGGTGATCACGACGGTGCTTCAAAGATGGAGATCACAAGCACAAGATGATGATGGCCATATCATATCACTTATATTAATTGCATGTGATGTTTATCTTTTATGCATCTTATCTTGCTTTGATTGACGGTAGCATTTTAAGATGATCTCTCACTAATTATCAAGAAGTGTTCTCCCTGAGTATGCACTGTTGCGAAAGTTCTTCGTGCTGAGACACCACGTGATGATCGGGTGTGATAGGCTCTACGTTCAAATACAACGGGTGCAAAATAGTTGCACACGCAGAATAGGTTATACTTGACGAGCCAAGCATATACAGATATGGCCTCGGAACACGGAGACTGAAAGGTCGAGCGTGAATCATATAGTAGATATGATCAACATAGCGATGTTCACCAATGAAACTACTCCATCTCACGTGATGATCGGACATGGTTTAGTTGATTTGGATCACGTAATCACTTAGAGGATTAGAGGGATGTCTATCTAAGTGGGAGTTCTTTAGTAATATGATTAATTGAACCTAAATTTATCATGAACTTAGTACCTGATAGTATCTTGCTTATTTTTGTTTGATTGTAGATAGATGGCCCGTGCTGTTGTTCCGTTGAATTTTAATGCGTTCTTTGAGAAAGCAAAGTTGAAAGATGATGGTAGCAATTACACGGACTGGGTCCGTAACTTGAGGATTATCCTCATTGCTACACAGAAGAATTACGTCCTGGAAGCACTGCTGGGTGCCAGGCCTGCTGCCGGAGCAACACCAGATGTTATGAACGTCTGGCAGAGCAAAGCTGATGACTACTCGATAGTTCAGTGTGCCATGCTTTACGGCTTAGAATCGGGACTTCAACGATGTTTTGAACGTCATGGAGCATATGAGATGTTCCAGGAGTTGAAGTTAATATTTCAAGCAAATGCCCGGATTGAGAGATATGAAGTCTCCAATAAGTTCTATAGCTGCAAGATGGAGGAGAACAGTTCTGTCAGTGAGCATATACTCAAAATATCTGGGTATAATAATCACTTGATTCAATTGGGAGTTAATCTTCCAGATGATTGCATCATTGACATAATTCTCCAATCACTGCCACCAAGCTACAAGAGCTTCGTGATGAACTATAACATGCAAGGGATGAATAAGACTATTCCCGAGCTCTTCGCAATGCTGAAAGCTGCGGAGGTAGAAATCAAGAAGGAGCATCAAGTGTTGATGGTCAATAAGGCCACTAGTTTCAAGAAAAAGGGCAAAGGGAAGAAGAAGGGGAACTTCAAAATGAACAGCAAGCAAGTTGCTACTCAGGAGAAGAAACCCAAACCTGGACCTAAGCCTGAAACTGAGTGCTTCTACTGCAAGCAGACTGGTCACTGGAAGTGGAACTGCCCCAAGTATTTGGCGGATAAGAAGGATGGCAAGGTGAACAAAGGTATATGTGATATACATGTTATTGATGTGTACCTTACTAATGCTCGCAGTAGCACCTGGGTATTTGATACTGGTTCTGTTGCTAACATTTGCATCTCGAAACAGGGACTACAGATTAAGCGAAGATTGGCTAAGGACGAGGTGACGATGCGCGTGGGAAATGGTTCCAAAGTCGATGTGATTGCGGTCGGCACGCTACCTCTACATCTACCTTCGGGATTAGTATTAGACCTAAATAATTGTTATTTGGTGCCAGCGTTAAGCATGAACATTATATCTAGATCTTGTTTGATGCGAGACGGTTATTCATTTAAATCAGAGAATAATGGTTGTTCTATTTATATGAGTAATATCTTTAATGGTCATGCACCCTTAAAGAGTGGTCTATTCTTATTAAATCTCGATAGTAGTAACACACATATTCATAATGTTGAAACCAAAAGATGCAGAGTTGATAATATAGTGCAACTTATTTGTGGCACTGCCGTTTGGGTCATATCGGTGTAAAGCGCATGAAGAAACTCCATACTGATGGGCTTTTGGAACCACTTGATTATGAATCACTTGGTACTTGCAAACCGTGCCTTATGGGTAAGATGACAAAAACACCGCTCTCCAGTACTATGGAGAGAGCAACAGATTTGTTGGAAATCATACATACAGATGTATGTGGTCCGATGAATGTTGAGGCTCATGGCGGATATCGTTATTTTCTCACCTTCATAGATGACATAAGCAGATATGGGTATATCTACTTAATGAAACATAAGTCTGAAACATTTGAAAAGTTCAAAGAATTTCAGAGTGAAGTTGAAAATCATCGTAACAAGAAAATAAAATTCCTACGATCTGATCGCGGAGGAGAATATTTGAGTTACGAGTTTGGTGTACATTTGAAACAATGCGGAATAGTTTCGCAACTCACGCCACCCGGAACACCACAGCGTAATGGTGTGTCCGAACGTCGTAATCGTACTTTACTAGATATGGTGCGATCTATGATGTCTCTTACTGATTTACCGCTATCATTTTGGGGTTATGCTCTAGAGACGGCCACATTCACGTTAAATAGGGCACCATCAAAATCCGTTGAGACGAAGCCTTATGAACTATGGTTTGGCAAGAAACCAAAGTTGTCGTTTCTGAAAGTTTGGGGTTGCGATGCTTATGAAAAAGCTTCAACCTAATAAGCTTGAACCCAAATCGGAGAAATGTGTCTTCATAGGATATCCAAAGGAAACTATTGGATACACCTTCTATCACAGATCCGAAGGCAAAACTTTTGTTGCTAAATTCGGAAACTTTCTAGAGAAGGAGTTTCTCTCGAAAGAAGTGAGTGGGAGGAAAGTAGAACTTGATGAGGTAACTGTAGCTGCTCCATTATTGGAAAGTAGTACATCACAGAAACCAGTTTCTGTGACACCTACACCAATTAGTGAGGAAGCTAATGATGATGATCATGAAGCTTCAGAACAAGATACTACTGAACCTCGTAGATCAACCAGAGTAAGATCCGCACCAGAGTGGTACGGTAATCCTGTTCTGGAAGTCATGCTACTAGATCATGATGAACCTACGAACTATGGAGAAGCGATGGTGAGCCCAGATTCCGCAAAATGGCTTGAAGTCATGAAATCTGAGATGGGATCCATGTATGAGAACAAAGTATGGACTTTGGTTGACTTGCCCAATGATCGACAAGCAATTGAGAATAAATGGATCTTTAAGAAGAAGACTGACGCTGACGGTAATGTTACTGTCTACAAAGCTCGACTTGTCGCAAAAGATTTTCGACAAGTTCAAGGGATTGACTACGATGAGACCTTCTCACCCGTAGTGATGCTTAAGTCTGTCCGAATCATGTTAGCAATTGCCGCATTTTATGATTATGAAATTTGGCAGATGGGTGTCAAAACTGCATTCCTGAATGGATTTCTGTAAGAAGAGTTGTATATGATGCAACCGGAAGGTTTTGTCGATCCAAAGGGAGCTAACAAAGTGTGCAAGCTCCAGTGATCCATTTATGGACTGGTGCAAGCCTCTCGGAGTTGGAATAAACGCTTTGATAGTGCGATCAAAGCATTTGGTTTTGTACAGACTTTTGGAGAAGCCTGTATTTACAAGAAAGTGAGTGGGAGCTCTGTAGCATTTCTGATATTATATGTAGATGACATATTACTAATCGGAAATGATATAGAATTTCTGGATAGCATAAAGGGATACTTGAATAAGAGTTTTTCAATGAAAGACCTCGGTGAAGCTGCTTACAATTGGGCATTAAGATCTATAGAGACAGATCAAGACGCTTAATTGGACTTTCACAAAGCACATACCTTGACAAAGTTTTGAAAAAGTTCAAAATGGATCAAGCAAAGAAAGGATTCCTGCCTGTGTTACAAGGTGTGAAATTGAGTAAGACTCAATGCCCGACCAATGCAGAAGATAGAGAGAAAATGAAAGATGTATCCTATGCTTCAGCCATAGGCTCTATCATGTATGCAATGCTGTGTACCAGACCTGATGTGTGTCTTGTTATAAGTCTAGCAGGCAGGTACCAAAGTAATCCAGGAGTGGATCACTGGACAGCGGTCAAGAACATCCTGAAATACCTGAAAAGGACTAAGGATATGTTTCTCATATATGGAGGTGACAAAGAGCTCATCGTAAATGGTTACGTTGATGCAAGCTTTGACACTGTAACACCCCGGTGTAATGATGCTACAGTAACCCCTGGGGTTAAGTTAATTTTTTTGCTAAACATGTTCCTGATCATAATTGTCTCCTTTCTCTTTTAAATTCCAGTTGAATTCAAATTCAAATTTTGTCTGAAATTCAAAATGCTCAGACATGAAAACAAAAATGTTCATCATGTGCAGAATAATCCACAACTAATATTGGTGGTGAACCAACTTTTTGCAAAAAGGTTTGAGTGGCCTAAGCTACTTCAAACAGTGGCCTAAGAAATAAATTAAATGCCTTTTTAATTTATGAAAATGGCAAAGTATTTTCTAAAAGCCTCACAATCTTTTTTTTTGGGCAGTGCCTAATAATTCTTTGAGATTATTTTGTCCAATGGCATAATCTTTTGCAAAGTCTTTATTGGCTAAAAGAAAAAGAAAAGGAAATGCAAAAGCTGTTTTAAAAAAAAAGGAAAAGAAGAGGGGGTGGGAGAGCCCTGGCCTCCCCTTGGGCCTCGGCGACCCACAGCCTCCTGCCCCCCTGCCTCTGGGCCTAAGGCCGCAGAGACAGGCCCAGCTGGCCGTCGGCCCATCCCAGCCGGCCCACTCCCCCTTTCCTGTCGCTCTCCCCCCTCCTCCTGTTCCTCCGACCGGGCGAGGCAGAGCGCGCCCGTCCCCGCCGGACCCGCCTCGCCGGCATCGCCCGAGCGAGGGGATAAGGCTTGCGCCTCCTCGCCTCCTCGATCCCCGCCTCCACTTGCACCACCCACTCCACCTGCTCTTTCCCCC
>NC_041384.1:38730372-38746765 GCF_002162155.2 Triticum dicoccoides | reverse complement strand
TGTGTGGCTTACGGGCCCACGTTGCTATTGGGTGGTATTAGCATCTTTTACTCCTCGTCTATACTCTGGGACTCTGAACTCTCTTCTACTCGGGTTAAATGAATTTACTAACATTAGGATCCCGTGACCACATTCACCCCGAAGTTGGATGAAGCCATAGTTATTCCTTAGAATAACTTTTTGAGTAGTGCACACCCTGTCGTGTTGACTACGGAGTGGAATCCATCGTACCTCCTTCATTATGCATGTTTTCATCATGAATGATCCTTATCTTTGCAAATGCTCAATGCTGAACTACCCCTGTTACATGTTAGCAGGATGGTTAGACCCGCTGGTCGTGGCTGTGGTGCCAACGACCCACCACCGCCTGAATTCTTTGCTGGAATGATGCAACAGTTTGAGTTGAATCGCCAATTCATGGAAGGAATGATGGCTCAGTTTCCTCGTCCGAACATGAATCAACATCCAACCCGAGTAACTCTGCAGGACTTCATGCGCCTCAACCCATCAATCTACCACAGCTCAACTCAGCCCCTTGATGCTGATGACTGGCTCCGCGACATCACATATGAAATGGAGTCTGCTAGTGTTGCCCCTGCCAGCTATGTCACCTTCGCATCTTTCTTTCTGAAGGGTCCTGCTGCTCAATGGTGGGACAGCCACAGGCGTACCCTACCTGCTGGAACGCTCATCACTTGGCCAGATTTCCAAGCCGCTTTCCGTGCCCGCTTCATTCCTCAGGGAATCATGGACAGGAAGAAGCGCGAGTTCCGTAACCTCACCCAAGGCAACAAGTCTGTAGATGCTTATCAGCGGGAATTCTTGGAATTGTCCCGTTATGCTGAAGAAGACATTGCAACTGATGCTCGTAAGCAAGAGAAGTTTCGTGATGGACTTCACCCTGATATCAAGCTAGCATTGCTCGTTCATGACTTTGCCGACTTCGCCACCTTGGTGAACAAGGCTATTCAGGTTGAGACTGGTCTTCAGGAACACCAGGGATCCCTCAGGCGTAGCCGTGACGCTGGCCCATCTTCGGGCCCGTCAGCGCAGAAGCATCGGATATGGATTCCCCACAGCATGTATCGTCCAACCGCACCTACACCAAGACAGTCCTATGCTACACCTCGTCTGCCTCCTCCACCAGAGAGGCAGCCTCTTCGAGATGTACCATCCCAAGCTCCTGCTCCCGATCCCAATGATGGTCTGTGCTTCAGATGTGGCCGCCCCGGCCACCTTGCTAAAGAGTGCACTCAGAAAAAGAGCCAGGTGGCTCTACCTTCAACTGGCCGTAACAATCAGCCCCATAACAATAATGCCAGACCTTATGGTCATGGTCAGGCTAATCATGTTGATCTGAATGAAGCTCAAGACCAGCCTACCACTGTGATGGGTACTCTTCTTGTTAATTCAGTACCGGCTTTTGTTTTATTCGATTCAGGAGCATCACATTCATTCATGTCAGAAAATTTTGCTTACGCACATGACATTCGTTGCGAGCCCATGAACACTCCGATAGTGGTACGCACCCCTGCGGGTCAGTGTCGAACTACCATGATTGGTCGCGACGTTCCTGTTGAAATTGAAGGGTTGGAATTCCTTGTTTCTCCCATTATTCTGGAGTCTTCCAATATTGACCTCATTCTGGGAATGGAATGGTTGAAAGCGCATACTGCCTCTATCGTTTGCGCTACCAAGGTCGTTCACCTCCTACATCCTTCAGATGAGATTGTAACCTACCATGCTCAGCTTGTTCAAAACGCTGAAGCACGACTTTATGCTTTGAATGCGTTGAACACGGCACCTCTTGAGGGAATTGAAAAGATTCCAGTCGTTCGCAACTTCCAAGACGTATTTCCAGAAGAACTTCCAGGAATACCCCCTGCCCGGGCTGTCGAGTTCGTCATCGACTTGAAACCAGGCACCGTTCCTATTGCAAAACGACCCTACAAGATGCCACCTCATGAACTCCTTGAGCTTAAGGAGGAAATCGACAAATCTCTTCACAAGGGTTTTATTCGTCCAAGTTCCTCTGCTTGGGGAGCACCTTCTCTCTTCGTCAAGAAGAAGGACGGTACGAACCGTTTGGTCCAAGACTATCGTCCTATCAACCAAGCTACAATTCAAAACAAATATCCCCTTCCTCGGATCAATGATCTGTATGATCAACTGCCTGGTTCATCAATATTCTCTAAACTCGACTTGAGGTTGGGTTACCACCAGATCCGTGTTCGTGAAGAGGATATTCCAAAGACCGCATTTGTGACTCGTTATGGTTCTTACGAGTAAACCGTCATGTCATTCGGTTTAACCAATGCTCCAGCTACATTCTCTCGTCTGATGAACTATATATTCATGGATTACCTCGACAAGTTCGTCGTAGTCTATCTGGATGATATACTGGTATATTCGAAGAATAAAGAAGAACATGCTGAACATCTTCGTCTGGTTCTGGAGAAGCTTCGAGAGCATCAACTTTATGCCAAGTATTCCAAATGTGAATTCTGGTTACCCGAAGTCACCTACCTTGGTCATGTTATCTCCAAGGATGGTATTGCCGTCAACCCAGAGCGCGTTCAGGCTATTCTTGACTGGACCCCTCCGAAGACTGTCAAGCAAGTCAGAAGCTTTCTCGGACTGGCCAGCTATTGTCGCCGCTTTGTCGAGAACTTCTCCAAGATCGCCAAGCCACTGACTAATCTGCTTCACAAAGGCGTTAAGTTCGATTGGACAGACAAATGTCAGGAAAGTTTCCAGGCACTCAAGGATAAACTGACTTCTGCCCCAGTGCTTGCTCCCCCTGATTCTCGCAAGGACTTTATCATCTATTGTGACGCTTCACGTCAAGGATTAGGCTATGTTCTAATGCAAGAGCGCAGGGTGATTGCCTATGCCTCCCGTCAAGTGCGTCCTCACGAAGAAAACTACCCGGTTCATGACCTTGAGCTTGCAGCGGTTATCTTTGCATTGAAGCTATGGCGACAATACCTTCTCGGTAATCGTTGTGAGATCTTCACTGATCATCAGAGTCTGAAGTACCTGTTTACTCAGCCAGATCTGAACCTCCATCAGCAGCGATGGATGGAAGCTATTGCTGACTACAATTGCGGTATATCTTATACACCTGGCAAGGCTAATGTAATGGCCGATGCCCTAAGCCGAAAGTCTTATTGCAATAATCACCAGGTCTACAAAGCTCAACCCCGCCTTTATGAAGAGCTATGCAAGCTGAACCTTCAACTAGTTCCACAGGGTTCTCTGAATAACCTTGTTCTGGAACCAACTCTTCTGAAAGCAATCAAGTCTGCTCAAGCCAAAGATGCTCATGTTGATCTGATGAAAAAGGATCTTGCCTTAGAAAAATCCAGAGATTTCTCACTTGGTGAAGATGGAACCTTATACTTCAGAGATCGCATTGTCGTACCCCGGTTCGAGCTTATGACAGAGAAGGTGATGAAAGAAGCGCATGACACCCCTCTCTCTATTCATCCGGGAAGTACCAAGATGTATCTAGACATCCGTCAGAAGTACTGGTGGTCTAAGATGAAGCAAGACATTGCTCGATATATTGAAGAATGTGACGTTTGTCGTCGCGTCAAAGCAGAACATCAAAAACCGGCTGGACTTCTACAACCGCTTCCGATTCCTGAATGGAAGTGGGATAAGATCCAAATGGACTTCGTCACTGGCCTTCCCAAGTCTCAGAAAGGTAACGATGCTATCTTTGTCGTCATCGACCAATTCTCGAAGGTTGCTCACTTTCTGCCAGTCAAGGAGACTATCACTGCTAGTCAATTGGCAACCTTGTATATCTCCCGAATTGTGTCACTCCACGGCATTCCGAAGGAGATCAGTTCAGACCGCGGCAGTATTTTCACTTCTAAGTTCTGGGATAGTTTCCAAGAGGCAATGGGAACTCATATTACCTGGAGCACTGCTTATCATCCCCAATCCCAAGGCCAAGTCGAGCGAGTCAATCAAATTCTTGAAGACATGCTTCGAGCTTGTGTTATTTCTTTCGGCAAGAAGTGGGAAGAATCTCTCCCTTATGCGGAGTTCTCTTATAACAACAGCTATCAAGCCAGCTTGAAGATGGCACCCTTTGAAGTGCTTTATGGACGTAAGTGCCGAACCCCTCTGAATTGGTCCGAAACTGGGGAACGAGCACTCATTGGTCCAGACATTATTCAACAAGCTGAAGAGCAGGTTCGCATTGTCCGGGATAATCTCAAGGCGGCCCAATCCCGCCAGAAGAGCAACTATGACCGGAAACACTGGGGTTCAACTTATCAACCTGGTGAACAAGCTTATCTGCGTGTCACTCCTTTGAGAGGCACTCATCGGTTCGGAGTCAAGGGAAAGTTAGCTCCTCGCTACATTGGTCCCTTCCGTATTCTCGCCCGTCGTGGACTGGTGGCTTATCAATTGGAGTTGCCACCTCAGCCCTCTCACGTCCATGACGTCTTCCATGTGTCGCAACTTCGTCGATGCTTCAAGGATCCGGAACGTGAAGTGGATCCGGAATTGATTGAAATTCAAGATGATCTCACATACAAGGAGCATCCGATCTGCATTCTTGAAGAAGCTGAACGTCGAACCCGCCAGAAGGTTACTAAGTTCCTCAAGGTGCAATGGTCGAATCATACTAAAGAGGAAGCCACTTGGGAACGCGAAGATAACCTCCGGGCTGAATACCCCGATCTTTTCCCTTCTACCTCTTAATTCTCGGGACGAGAATTTCTTTTAGAGGAGGAGAGTTGTAACACCCCGGTGTAATGATGCTACAGTAACCCCTGGGGTTAAGTTAATTTTTTTGCTAAACATGTTCCTGATCATAATTGTCTCCTTTCTCTTTTAAATTCCAGTTGAATTCAAATTCAAATTTTGTCTGAAATTCAAAATGCTCAGACATGAAAACAAAAATGTTCATCATGTGCAGAATAATCCACAACTAATATTGGTGGTGAACCAACTTTTTGCAAAAAGGTTTGAGTGGCCTAAGCTACTTCAAACAGTGGCCTAAGAAATAAATTAAATGCCTTTTTAATTTATGAAAATGGCAAAGTATTTTCTAAAAGCCTCACAATCTTTTTTTTGGGCAGTGCCTAATAATTCTTTGAGATTATTTTGTCCAATGGCATAATCTTTTGCAAAGTCTTTATTGGCTAAAAGAAAAAGAAAAGGAAATGCAAAAGCTGTTTTAAAAAAAAGGAAAAGAAGAGGGGGTGGGAGAGCCCTGGCCTCCCCTTGGGCCTCGGCGACCCACAGCCTCCTGCCCCCCCTGCCTCTGGGCCTAAGGCCGCAGAGACAGGCCCAACTGGCCGTCGGCCCATCCCAGCCGGCCCACTCCCCCTTTCCTGTCGCTCTCCCCCTCCTCCTGTTCCTCCGACCGGGCGAGGCAGAGCGCGCCCGTCCCCGCCGGACCCGCCTCGCCGGCATCGCCCGAGCGAGGGGATAAGGCTTGCGCCTCCTCGCCTCCTCGATCCCCGCCTCCACTTGCACCACCCACTCCACCTGCTCTTTCCCCCCACCCTGTCTCGCTCGCCCGCCTCTCCCGAGCGCGCTCGCCGCCGTTCTCCGTCGTCACCGCGGCCACAGCCACCGCCTCGCTCCGCCGTCTTGTCGTGAAGCTCCGCCGGGGTCGACTCCGTCGTCTGGTGCCCCCAGGTGGAGCTGGGAAGCATCGCTGACGTCGCACGAGCTCGTCCCCTTCCGCCCTCGTCGCCGGCGAGATCCCTCGAATTCCGGCTTCCCCTGCGCTCCTAACCTACCAAGGGCCATCGGCGTGCCGCTCGGTGAGCTCTCCTACCTTCTCCCTCTCCTTGCCTACTTGGCGCGCCCCCTAGCTGCTTCCCCACGTGCGCCCGAACGCAGCGCCGCGGAGCTCGTCGCCGGCGAGACTCCGGTGACCTTTTGGTCACGGGCTCAAGCCCGTTGGACTCGCCGCACCACGGGGATCCTCCCCAGCCCTTCCTTTCGTTCCGTAGCACGCTGCTTCGCCTTCGCCATCACACGCCCGAAGGTCGTCGCCGCCTTTTCCGTCGCCGGCGATGCTCCGGTCGTCCCCGACGCCAGTCATCGTCACCATCGTGTGCGCGGTGCCGGGCCGCGCCCTTAGGTCCAAGCCGTAGGTCCGGAGGCCCCCTGTAGCGCGGCTCCGGCCAACTCCGGCGAGACGCCGCCGTCGCCTTGGTCGCCGGAGCCCTCCCCGGCGCAGCCACCAACATGGATGCGTGGGCCCCATCACCTGAGTCGCTGACGCTGGGCCCCACGGGACCCTGTCGACTGGTTTGACCAGTCAACATGCTGACTGGGCTTCTCTGTGACACTGACGTGCGGGCCCCACCACGTAATTAGATTAACTAAACCGGTTTTATAAATAAAACTAATTAGTTAACCTAACCAGTCACTGACTGCTGGGGCCCACGCCCCCTAACTAACCCTGTTAGCTTAGTTAAGCCTCTGTTAGACAGAGAGGCTGACAGGTGGGTCCCACCTGTCAGTTTGACTGGTCAGCAGAGCTGACGCAATGCTGACGTCACTACTGGCGCAATAAACCTTTTCTGCTTTTAAAATAATTCAGAAATTGGTTTAAACTTTGAAAATCCGTAACTTTTAAACCGTAACTCCGATGAAAATGTTTTCTATATGAAAGTTGCTCAGAAAAATCCAACGAATCCGAATACGCGGTCCGTTCATCTGTCACATGCCCCTAGCATGCTGAACATGGAACTTTCCCCCTCCGGTCATCTGTCTGACACAGGTCCGGAACCGGAACACCTTCCCGGTTGATTTCCCCCTTCACCTATAACGTCTAGGACCGCGTTAGAGCACGCTTAGCGCTACGTATCGTCATGTCATGCTTAGTGTTACCTCTGTTTACTAAGTATTTACTGTTTCTTCCCCCTCTTCTCTCCGGTAGACCCCGAGGCCGCTGATGCCCCGGTGACCGACTACGTCGTCGACAACGACCCCTTCTTGCCAGATCAACCAGGCAAGCCCCCCCTTTGATCATCCCGATATCGCCCATTCCATTCTCTCATGCTTGCATTAGATTTTGCTATTGTTATTGTTTGCTCCTATTCTGATGCATAGCCTCCTTTTGTAACCTGCTTATTGTTACCTTACCGGCTTATCCTAAACTGCTTAGTATAGGTTGGTTAGTGATCCATCAGTGACCCCCGCCTTGTCCCGACTGCCCCGCTGGATAATCAGAAGACCCGATCAACGGGATCGAAGACCAGGCCCCGACACCGCACATCATTTTCCCCTTAGTTGCTCGACACTACTGGGTTACTATCGAGTGCCGAGGGTGAGACCTCTACAGCACTTCTGATGTTAACCTGTAGTGTAGCTATTCGGCCGTGGTCATCGAGGGTGATTTCCTCTTTAATCACTTCCGATACGACTCTGTCGTGCAACCCCTCAAGTGTGAACCTCGAGGGTGATTCCTCTACGTTCACCTTGATGATTACATTGAGTGGAACCCACCGAGGGTGATTCCTTGGCTTTTCCTCTTGATGTTTGGACACACGGATACTTGGACTTTACAACTGTTACTTGGAAAGTGATGTGGAGACGGGTTGACTTGGAAGGTGCCCATGAGATAATTACGAGGCGTGGCCGGGCATTCTTAGCCCTTGCCGCAAGTCCTCGAGACGGGGCAACGGGGTCACCTCTTTCGTGAGGCTCTGCTTGTTACCGCGCGTTCCTAATCCACTACGATTTGGATATTTGATCCGAGGGGCCTCTGGCCTGATAGCACTAACCATCACGTGGGCATAGTATGGGCGTTCTGCGTCGTGTACATCAGCCGAAGCTTAATAGACGTCAGCGACGGAGCGGCGCGCGCCGGGTTGGACTGGTAAGCTCCTGCCTTTTTAGGGAGGTAGCTAGGTCTGCTCACCGGCCGCCCACGCAACGTGCAGGAGTTTCCGGGGAGATGGCCCATGACCCCTGGGGGCATAGGTTTAGTCCGGCGTGCTGACCTCTCTGTTAAGTCTAGGTTGGGTTGCGGCGTATTGTTTGGCCGAGGCCGGGCATGACCCTGGAAAGTGTGTCCGGCCGGAGTTAAGCGAGCGTGGTGGGTAAGTTGGTGCACCCCTGCAGGGAAGAAAACATCTATCGATAGCCTGTCCTACGGTAACGGACACTTGGAGTTGTATCCCGATCGATACAACTAGAACTGGATACTTGTGATGAGAACTGGATGGTGATGAGGATTTGATTGTGATGATAACTGGATAGTATGGCTCTGGGATTGCTTTCTCGCAGGGAGTCGAGAAAGGATCTCTGGCCGAGGTTGATAACACTACTACCGCTTTACTTTATGCTACTCTACTCCCTCTTGTTTGCTGCAAGATGGTGGTTTCCAGAAGATGCTAGTCTTCGATAGGACTAGACCTTCTCTCTATTCTGGCATTTCTGCAGCCCAGTTCACATATACAACCCCTCTTTGATAATGTTGCATATGTAGTGTAGATCCTTGCTTGCGAGTACTTTGGATGAGTACTCACGGTTGCTTTGTTCCCCCCTTTTCCCCTTCTTTCTTCTTTCTGGTTGTTGCAACCAGATGGTGGAGTCCAGGAGCCAGATGCCACCTTTGACGACGGCTGCTACCCCGAGGGTGCCTACTACCACGTGACGGACGCCGACGACCAAGAGTAGTTAGGAGGCTCCCAGGCAGGAGGCCTTGCCTTTTCGATCGTAGATGCTTTTGTGCTAGCCTTCTTAAGGCGATCTTGTTTAACTCATGTCTGTCCTCAGATATTGTTGCTTCCGCTGACTCGATTGTATTCAAGCTGATGTATTCGAGCCCTCGAGGCCCCTGGCTTGTAATATAAAGCTTGTATTATTTTAATTTGTGTCTAGAGTTGTGTTGTGATATCTTCCCGTGAGTCCTTGATCTTGATCGTACACATTTGCGTGTATGATTAGTGTACGATTGAATCGAGGGCGTCACAGACACTAATTCGGACGATTCTAAATCGCAAACCGGATATGTGTTTACATTAAACGGTGGAGCTGTCAGTTGGTGCAGTTCTAAACAAAGCGTTGTGGCGGGATCTACATGTGAAGCGGAGTACATAGCTGCTTCGGAAGCAGCAAACGAAGGAGTCTGGATGAAGGAGTTCATATCCGATCTAGGAGTCATACCTAGTGCATCGGGTCCAATGAAAATCTTTTGTGACAATACTGGTGCAATTGCCTTGGCAAAGGAATCCAGATTTCACAAGAGAACCAAGCACATCAAGAGACGCTTCAATTCCATCCGGGATCTAGTCCAGGTGGGAGACATAGAGATTTGCAAGATACATATGGATCTGAATGTAGCAGACCTGTTGACTAAGCCTCTTCCACGAGCAAAACATGGTCAGCACCAAAGCTCCATGGGTGTTAGAATCATTACTGTGTAATCTAGATTATTGACTCTAGTGCAAGTGGGAGACTGAAGGAAATATGCCCTAGAGGCAATAATAATGTTATTATTTTATTTCATTATATCATGATAAATGTTTATTATTCATGCTAGAATTGTATTATCCGGAAACATAATACTTGTGTGAATACATAGACAAACCAAACGTCACTAGTATGCCTCTACTTGACTAGCTCATTAATCAAAGATGGTTATGTTTCCTAACCATAGACATGTGTTGTCATTTGATTAACGGGATCACATTATTAGGAGAATGATGTGATTGACATGACCCATTCTATTAGCTTAGCACCCGATCATTTAGTATGTTGCTACTGCTTTCTTCATGACTTATACATGTTCCTATGACTATGAGATTATGCAACTCCCGTTTGCTGGAGGAACACTTTGTGTGCACCAAACGTCACAACGTAACTGGGTGATTATAAAGGAGCTCTACAGGTGTCTCCAAAGGTACATGTTGGGTTGGCGTATTTCGAGATTAGGATTTGTCACTCCGATTGTCGCAGAGGTATCTCTGGGCCCTCTCGATAATGCACACCACATAAGCCTTGCAAGCATTTCAACTAATGAGTTAGCTGCGAGATGATGTATTACGAAATGAGTAAAGAGACTTGCCGGTAACGAGATTGAACTAGGTATTGAGATACCGACGATCGAATCTCGGGCAAGTAAAATACCGATGACAAAGGGAACAACGTATGTTGTTATGCGGTCTGACCGATAAAGATCTTCGTAGAATATGTAGGAGCCAATATGAGCATCCAGGTTCCGCTATTGGTTATTGACCGGAGACGTGTCTCGGTCATGTCTACATTGTTCTCGAACCCGTAGGGTCCGCACGCTTAAGGTTTCGATGATAGCTATATTATGAGTTTTTGATTTTTGATGTACCGAAGTTAGTTCAGAGTCCCGGATGTGATCACGGACATAATGAGGAGTCTCGAAATGGTCGAGACATAAAGATTGATATATTGGACGGCTATATTCGGACACCAGAAGTGTTCTGGGTGATTTCGGAGAAAACCGGAGAGCCGGAGGGTTACCGGAACCCTACCGGGAGAAGTAATGGGCCATATGGGCCTTAGTGGAGAGAGAGAAGGGCAGCCAGGGTGGGCCGCGCGCCTCCTCCCCCTGGTCCGAATTGGACTAGGAGAGGGGGGGCGGCGCCCCCCTTTCCTTCTCCCTCCCCACTTCCTTCCCCCTCCTAGTAGGAGTCCTCTAGGAGTCCTACTCCTACTAGGAGGAGGACTCCTCCTGGCGCGCCAATAGGGGCCGGCCGGCCTCCTCACCTTGCTCCTTTATATACGGGGGCAGGGGGCACCCCTAGACACACAAGTTGATCCACGTGATCATATTCTTAGCTGTGTGCGGTGCCCCCTTCCACCATAATCCTCGATAATATTGTAGCGGTGCTTAGGCGAAGCCCTGCAACGGTAGTACATCAAGATCGTCACCACGCTGTCGTGCTGACGGAACTCTACCCCGACACTTTGCTGGATCGGAGTCCGGGGATCGTCATCGAGCTGAATGTGTGCTAAAACTCGGAGGTGTCGTAGTTTCGGTGCTTGATCGATCGGGCCGTGAAGACGTACGACTACATCAACCGCGTTGTGCTAACGCTTCCGCTGTCGGTCTACAAGGGTACATAGATCACACTCTCCCCTCTCGTTGCTATGCATCACCATGATCTTGCGTGTGCGTAGGAAAATTTTGAAATTACTACGTTCCCCAACACATAACAACATACGTTGTTCCCTTTGTCATCGGTATGTTACTTGCCCGAGATTCGATCGACGGTATCTCAATACCTAGTTCAATCTCGTTATCGGCAAGTCTCTTTACTCGTTTCGTAATACAACATCTCGCAACTAACTCATTAGTTGCAATGCTTGCAAGGCTTATGTGATGTGCATTACCGAGAGGTCCCAGAGATACCTCTCCGACAATCGAAGTGACAAATCCTAATCTCGAAATACGCCAACCCAACATTTACCTTCGGAGAAACCTGTAGAGCTCCTTTATAATCACCCAGTTACGTTCTGACGTTTGGTAGCACACAAAGTGTTCCTCTGGGAAACGGGAGTTGCATAATCTCATAGTCATAGGAACATGTATAAGTCATGAAGAAAGCAATAGCAACATACTAAACGATCGGGTGCTAAGCTAATGGAATGGGTCATGTCAATCACATCATTCTCCTAATGATGTGATCCCGTTAATCAAACAACAACTCTTTGTCTATGGTTAGGAAACATAACCATCTTTGATTAACGAGCTAGTCAAGTAGATGCATACTAGTGACACTCTGTTTGTCTATGTATTCACACATGTATTATGTTTCCGGTTAATACAATTCTAGCATGAATAATAAACATTTATCATGAAATAAGGAAATAAATAATAACTTCATTATTGCCTCTAGGGCATATTTCCTTCAGTCTCCCACTTGCACTAGAGTCAATAATCTAGTTCACATCGCCATGTGATCTAACATCAATAGTTCACATCTTTATGTGGTTAACACCCATAGTTCACATCGATATGTGACCAACACCCAAAGGGTTTACTAGAGTCAATAATCTAGTTCACATTGCTATGTGATTAACACCCAAAGAGTACTAAGGTGTGATCATGTTTTGCCTGTGAGAGAAGTTTAGTCAACGGGTCTGCCATATTCAGATCCGTAAGTATTTTGCAATTTTCTATGTCTACAATGCTCTGCACGGAGCTATTTTAGCTAATTGCTCCAACTTTCAATATGTATCCAGATGAAGACTAAGAGTCATCCAGATCAGTGCCAAAACTTGTATCGACGTAACCCTTTTACGATGAACCTTTTGTCACCTCCATAATCGAGAAACATATCCTTATTCCACTAAGGATAATTTTGACCGCTGTCCAGTGATCTACTCCTAGATCACTATTGTACTCCCTTGCCAAAATTAGTGTAGGGTATACAATAGGTCTGGTACACATCATGGCATACATTATAGAACCTATGGCCAAGGCATAGGGAATGACTTTCATTCTCATTCTATTTTCTGCCGTGGTCGGGCTTTGAGTCTTACTCAATATCACACCTTGTAACACAGGCAAGAATTCTTTTTTTGACCGTTCCATTTTGAACTACTTCAAAATCTTGTCAAGGTATGTACTCATTGAAAAAAAACTTATCAAGCATCTTGATCTATCTCTATAGATCTTGATGCTCAGTATGTAAGCAGCTTCACCGAGGTTTTCTTTGAAAAAATCCTTTCAAACACTCCTTTATGCTTTGCAGAATAATTCTACACTATTTTCGATCAACAATATGTCATACACATATACTTATCAGAAATGTTGTAGTGCTCCCACTCACTTTCTTGTAAATACAGGCTTCACCGCAAGTCTATATAAAACTATATGCTTTGATCAACTTATCAAAGCGTATATTCCAACTCCAAGATGCTTGCACCGGTCCATAGATGGATCGCTGGAGCTTGCATATTTTGTTTGCACCTTTGGGATTGACAAAAACTTCTGGTTGCATCATATACAACTCTTCTTTAAATCCATTAAGGAATGTAGTTTTGTTTATCCATTTGCCAGATTTCATAAAAATGCAGCAATTGCTAACATGATTTGGACAGACTTAAGCATTGCTACGAGTGAGAAAATTTCATCGTAGTCAACACCTTGAACTTTGTCAAAAACCTTTTTCGACAAGTCTAGCTTTGTAGATAGTAACACTACTATCAGCGTTTGTCTTCCTCTTGAAGATCCATTTATTTTCTATGGCTTGCCGATCATCGGGCAAATCCATCAAAGTCCATAGTTTGTTCTCATACATGGATCATATCTCAGATTTCATGGCCTCAGACCATTTCGCGGAATCTGGGCTCATCATCGCTTCCTCATAGTTTGCAAGTTCGTCATGGTCTAGTAACATGACTTCCAGAACAGAATTACCGTACCACTCTGGTGTGGATCTCACTCTGGTTTACCTACGAGATTCGGTAGTAACTTGATCTGAAGTTACATGATCATCATCATTAGCTTCCTCACTAATTGGTGTAGTAGTCACAAGAACAGATTTCTGTGATGAACTACTTTCCAATAAGGGAGAAGGTACAATTACCTTATCAAGTTTTCTACTTTCCTCCCACTCACTTCTTTCAAGAAAAACTCCTTCTCTAGAAAGGATCCATTCTTAGCAACGAATGTCTTGCCTTCGGATCTGTGATAGAAGGTGTACCCAACAGTCTCCTTTGGGTATCCTATGAAGACATATTTCTGCAATTTGGGTTTGAGCTTATCAGGATGAAACTTTTTCACATAAGCATCACAACCCAAAACTTTAAGAAACAACAACTTTGGTTTCTTGCCAAACCATAATTCAGATTGTGTCGTCTCAACGGATTTAGATGGTGCCCTTTTTAACGTGAATGCAGCTGTCTCTAATGCATAACCCCAAAACGATAGTGGTAGATCGGTAAGAGACATCATAGATTGCACTATATCCAATAAAGTACGGTTATGACGATCGGACACACCATTATGCTGTGGTGTTCCAGGTGGCATGAGTTTGTGAAACTATTCCACAATGTTTTAATTAAAGACCAAACTCGTAACTCAAATATTTTACTTCTGCGATCATATCGTAGAAACTTTTATTTTGTTACGATGATTCTCCACTTCACTCTGAAATTCTTTGAACTTTTCAAATGTTTCAGACTTGTGTTTCATCAAGTAGATATACTCATATCTGCTCAAATCATCTGTGAAGATCAGAAAATAATGATACCTGCCGCGAGCTTCAATATTCATCGGACCACATACATCAGTATGCCTGATTTCCAACAAATCTTTTGCTTGCTGCATTGTTCCGGAGAAAGGAGTCTTAGTCATCTTGCCCATGAGGCATGGTTCGCAAGCATCAACTGATTCATAATCAAGTGATTCCAAAAGTCCATCAGCATGGAGTTTCTACATGCGCTTTACACCAATATGATCTAAACGGTAGTGCCACAAATAAGTTGCACTATCATTATTAACTTTGCATCTTTTGGTTTCAATATTATGAATATATGTATCACTATGATCGATATCCAATGAACCATTTTCATTGGGTGTGTAACCATATAAGGTTTTATTCATGTAAACAGAACAACAATTTATTCTCTTACTTTAATGAATAACCATATTATAATAAACATGATCAAATCATATTCATGCTCAACGCAAACACCAAATAACACTTATTTAGGTTCAACACTAATCCCGAAAGTATAGGGAGTGTGCGATGATGATCATATCAATCTTGGAACCACTTCCAACACACATCGTCACTTCACCCTTAACTAGTATCTGTTTATTCTGCAACTCCCGTTTCGAGTTACTAATCTTAGCAACTGAACTAGTATCTAATACTGAGGGGTTGCCTTAAACACTAGTAAAGTACACATCAATAACATGTATATCAAATATACTTATGTTCACTTTGCCATCCTTCTTATCCGCCAATCACTTTGGGTAGTTCCGCTTCCAGTGACCAGTCCCTTTGCAGTAGAAGCACTTAGTCTCAGGCTTAGGATCAGACTTGGGCTTCTTCACTTGAGCAGCAACTTGCTTGCTGTTTTTCTTGAAGTTCCCCTTTTTCCCTTTGCCCTTTTCTTGAAACTAGTGATGTTGTCAACCATCAACACTTGATGCTCTTTCTTGATTTCTACCTTCATCGATGTCATCATCATGAAAAGCTCGGGAGTTGTTTTCGTCATCCCTTGCATACTATAGTTCATCATGAAGTTCTACTAACTTGGTGATGGTGACTAGAGAATTCTATCAATTACTATCTTATCTGGAAGATTAACTCCCATTTGATCCAAGCGATTGTAGTACCCAGACAATCTGAGCACATGCTCACTAGTTGAGCGATTCTCCTCCATCTTTTTAGCTATAGAACTTGTTGGAAACTTCATATCTCTCAACTTGGGTATTTGCTTGAAATATTAACTTCAACTCCTGGAACATCTCATATGGTCCATGACGTTCAAAATGTCTTTGAAGTCCCGATTCTAAGCCGTTTAAGCATGGTGCACTAAACTATCAAGTAGTCATCATATTGAGCTAGCCAAACGTTCATAACGCCTGCATCTGCTCCTGCAATAGGTCTGTCACCTAGCGGTGCATCAAGGACATAATTCTTCTTTTCAGCAATGATGTAACACCCCGGATGTAACTTTCCCAATTTGTACTCCAACTCTTGCCGTTTCCGACGTTAAGTTATTTTATTTTCTTGGGTTCGGGTCTTTGTCTCCGTGTGTTGATGTCATTGTCATGCATTGCATATCATGTCATCATGTGCATTTCATTTGCATACATGTTCATCTCATGCATTCGAGCATTTTCCCCGTTGTCCGTTTTGCATTCCGGCGCTTCGTTCTCCTCCGGTGGTCATTTCTAGCTTTCTTTCATGTGTGGGGATTAAACATTTCCGGATTGGACCGAGACTTGCCAAGCGGCCTTGGTTTACTACCGGTAGACCGCCTGTCAAGTTTCGTATCATTTGGACTTCGTTTGATACTTCAACGGTTAACCGAGGGACCGAAAAGGCCTCGTGTGTGTTGCAGCCCAACACCCCTCCAATTTGGCCCAAAACCCACCTAACTCTGCTCCATCATCTAGAGCGTTCGATCACGATCGCGTGGCAAAAAACCACACCTCATTTGGACTCTCCTAGCTCCCTCTATGCCTATTTAAACACCACCCCGATTTTCGGATCTCCTCCTACCTCCGAAACCCTAAAAACCATCTCCGCCGCCGCCGGACGTGTCCGCACAGGCCGGACAACGTCCGGACTCCGCCTCCGCCGCCACGTGGCGTCGCGCCGTTGGCGCGCCCCGCTGGACCGCATCGCCGCGTCCCCGGGCCCGGGAGGCCCAAGGCCGGCCCCCGCGAGCCGAGCCGCCTCGC
>NC_041384.1:38691727-38729897 GCF_002162155.2 Triticum dicoccoides | reverse complement strand
CGCCGACCCCGCCGGTCGTCCTCTCCGTCGCCGGCCACCACCACCCGCGCCCGGCCGGACCTCCCCGCCTCTCCTTCAGCTCCGGGAGCCAACTCCGGCGAGCCCCGAGCACTGTTCCGGCGAGATCCGGCCGCGCCTCGGTTTCCGTGCAAACCCTAGATCTGTCCCGGAGAGGTTGATTTTTTTCACCAAGTCTCAGAAATTTCAGTCCATGTGCACATGTTCGCGGCTCCGTAACTTTGCATCCGTGGCCCCGATTCATGCATATAGCATATCAAAGTGTTCATCTCAGAGAGTACATCATTTCATTTCATTGCATCATTTTCATTTGAGTTCATTTTAATGCCCGAAATGCTGTTAGAAGATTGCTACTTAAGATAATTGTCAGATCTGCTACTCCGTTTAGGTTTTTGTCATTTTTGCCATGATTATTGTGTGCATGCTATGCCCTGATGCTCTACATGTGTTTTGTTAAGGGTTTTGTCATCTTTCTAGAGGTGCAACCCATGTATTTTTGTGATGTGTGTGGTGACTTGTGAAAGCTTGCAAAGTGGTGCACTTGCTAATTCTGTTTTCAGGGACTTAGTAATTTCACTAAGTCCTGGAGCTGTTTATCTCATGATGCCATATGTTCATATTGTTTCCTAGTGATCCGTGCCTCTTTTGAGGATGATTAGTAAGGATATTTTGTTAATATTGTAGTGATCTATCCATACATGTCTTTGTTTGCAATTATGGAGCACCCTAGCTTGAGTCAATCGAGCTCTACTTTTGCTACTTTGTGAATCTGGGCAGATTGTCAACTTGTTAGCAATTTTGCCGGTGATGTTGTAGTTGATCCGTGCATGCTATGCTATTGTTCTGGCCATGTCTAGCTTGAATTTTGTGCCTTCTTTATGAGTGTATGCTTGTCTTGCCATGACTTGCACCGTAGTGAGTGCATCGAGCTCGTAAACATGCCTACTTGAGTTATATTTCAGCATGTGTCAGTTTTTCACTAAGTCTGGAAACTGATTATGTTTTTGCTATGTTCACATGCTTGCAATTGTATTTTCTGATCCCTTTTGGCTCAAGGTCACTAAGGGACTTTTGTTAAGCTCTTTGAGTAGCTCCATGCCATGCTTTACTTTGCCATGTTCAGGTCCTGTAGCATGTAGTTTTGTTGCTCCGAAAAGTGCTACCTGATCTGAAATTCCAGGCAAGTGTTAATTCGCTAAGTCTGAGATCTGTTTGTCATATGCATTTTTGCCATGCTTGTTTGAACCTGTTAATGGATGAATTGGCCGTAGCTCAGTGCTAGACTTTTGTTAAGCATCTTGTGTGCATCCCTGCCATATATTTTGTTGTCATATTTGGGTGCTGTAGCATGTTCATTTCATTGCATTTAGATGCCTACTTGCTGTAAATCGCAGACCGGTGCCATTTTTGAATCGCTTGCCATTTCCAAACCGTAACTCCGATTCCGGCGTTCTTTATATCGTTTTCAAGCGATTTCATCTCATCTTTCCAGTGGCACACTTGGATTTCCAAGTTGAGGCCAGGTTCATGCATTTCCTGTCATATCTTGCATTTTGCTTCCCGCATCGCATCCCACATAGCATATCATCATTGCATCATATTGCTTGATCCTTGCACGTGGTTGATTGTATCCTTGTTGCTTGTTTGTCTTGTTTGGGTAGAGCCGGGAGACGAGTTGCTAACGAGGAGCCCGTTGAGTTTGCTTTCGAGGATCCAGTCAACTCTGACAACTGTGCAGGCAAGATGATCATACCCTCGAAATCACTATTATCTTTGCTATGCTAGTTTGCTCGCTCTTTTGCTATGCCAATGCTACGATGCCTACCACTTGCTTGTAGGCCTCCCAAATTTCCATGTCAAACCTCTAACCCACCATTGTCCTAGCAAACCGTTGATTGGCTATGTTACCGCTTTGCTCAGCCCCTCTTATAGCGTTGCTAGTTGCAGGTGAAGTTTGGAGGCCGTTCCTTGTTGGAACATTTATTTATTGATTTGTCGGGATATCATTATATTATCTTGTTAACTTAATGCATCTATATACTTGGTAAAGGGTGGAAGGCTCGGCCTCTCGCCTAGTGTTTTGTTCCACTCTTGCCGCCCTAGTTTCCGTCATATCGGTGTTATGTTCCCGGATTTTGCGTTCCTTACGCGGTTGGGTTATAATGGGAACCCCTTGATAGTTCGCCTTGATTAAAGCTTTTCCAGCAATGCGCAACATTGGTCTTACCATTCGCCACCTAGCCTTTTCTTTCCCTTGGGTTCTGCAGACTCAAGGTTCATCTTATTTTAACCCCCCCTGGGCCAGTGCTCCCCTGAGTGTTGGTCCACCTGAGCGATGTCCGGGGCTACCAGGGGCAACTCTGGGCTGGCCGACCCGACGTCTTGCTCATCTAAGTGTGCCCTGAGAACAAGATATGTGCAGCTCCTATCGGGATTTGTCGGCACATTCGGGCGGTGTTGCTGGTCTTGTTTTAACCTGTCGAAGTGTCTTGAGTCACCGAGATACCGAGTCTGATCGGAACGTCTTGGGAGAAGGTCTATTCCTTCGTTGACCGTGAGAGCTTGTCATGGGCTAAGTTGGGACTCCCCTGCAGGGATTTGAACTTTCGAAAGCCATGCCTGCGGTTATGGGCAGATGGGAATTTGTTAATGTCCGCTTGTAGATAACTTGAACCTTAATTAATTAAAATGAATCAACTGAGTGTGTTACCGTGATGGCCTCTTCTCGGCGGAGTCCGGGAAGTGGACACGGTGTTGGAGTAATGCTTGCGCAGGTCGTTCTCTAATTTCTCGCTCGCGCTTTGCCTCTTCTTCTCGCTCTCTTTTGCGAATAAGTTAGCCACCATACTTGCTAGTCGCTTGCTGCAGCTCCACTCATATTTACCTTGCCATACCTATAAGCTTAAATAGTCTTGATCGCGAGGGTGCGAGATTGCTGAGTCCCTGTAGCTCACTGTTTACTATTACACCAGATGCAGGGCCTAATGATTCCGCTCCAGGAGACGCGTATGAGCTCAAGTGGGAGTTCGACGAAGACTCTCAACGTTACTATGTTTCCTTTCCCGATCAGTAGTGGTGCCCAGTTGGGGGTGAACGGGACCGTTGTCGCATGTTGGGTTCTCTTTTATTTTGGCGCCGTAGTCGGGCCATGAGTGTTTGGTTGATGTAATGTTATTTATGTACTTGATTGACGTGGCGAGTGTAAGCCAACTATGTTATCTCCCCTTTATTATTCATATTACATGGGATGTTGTGAAGATTGCCTAACTTGCGACATATGCCTTCAATGCGATTATGCCTCTAAGTCGTGCCTCGACACGTGGGAGATATAGTCGCATCGAGGGTGTTACAAATGAGGATAAACCTCAGATCATGGATCCAATCCGCATCATTGCTACTAACATCTTTCAACACAATTTTCTCTAGGAACATATCAAAAATAAAAAAGGGGAGCTAAATGCGAGCTATTGATCTACAACATAAATATGCTAATACTACCAGGACTAAGTTCATGATAAATTAAAGTTCAATTAGTCATATTACTTAAGAACTCCCACTTAGATAGACATCCCTCTAATCCTCTAAGTGATCACGTGATCCAAATCAACTAAATCATGTCCGATCATCACGTGAGATGAAGTAGTTTCATTGGTGAACATCACTATGTTGATCATATCTACTATATGATTCACGCTCGACCTTTCGGTCTCCGTGTTCCGAGGCCATATCTGTATATGCTTGGCTCGTCAAGTATAACCTGAGTATTCCGCGTGTGCAACTGTTTTGCACCCGTTGTATTTGAACGTAGAGCCTATCACACCCGATCATCACGTGGTGTCTCAGCACGAAGAACTTTCGCAACGGTGCATACTCAGGGAGAACACTTCTTGATAATTAGCGAGAGATCATCTTAAAAATGTTACCGTCAAACTAAGCAAAAATAAGATGTATAAAAGATAAACATCATATGCAATGAAAATATGTGACATGATATGGCCATCATCATCTTGTGCCTTTGATCTCCATCTCCAAAGTACTGTCATGATCTATATCGTCACCAGCATGACACCATGATCTCCATCATCTTGATCTATATCAATGTGTCATCACATGGTCGTCTTGCCAACAATTGCTTTTGCAACTATTGCTATCGCATAGCGATAAAGTAAAGAAATTATTTGGCGCTTACATCTTATGCAATAAAGAGACAACCATAAAGCTTCTGCCAGTTGCCGATAACTTCAACAAAACATGATCATCTTATACAAAAACTTATATCTCACCACGTCTTGACCATATCACATCACAATATGCCCTGTAAAAACAAGTTAGACGTCCTCTACTTTGTTGTTGCAAGTTTTACGTGGCTGCTACGGGCTTAGCAAGAACCGTTCTTACCTACGCATCAAAAACCACAACGATAGTTTGTCAAGTTGGTGCTGTTTTAACCTTCGCAAGGACCGGGTGTAGCCACACTCGGTTCAACTAAAGTTGGAGAAACTGACACCCGCCAGCCACCTGTGTGCAAAGCACGTCAGTAGAATCAGTCTCGCATAAGCGTACGCGTAATGTCGGTCCGGGCCGCTTCGTCCAACAATACCGCTGAACCAAAGTATGACATGCTGGTAAGCAGTATGACTTATATCACCCATAACTCACTTGTGTTCTACTCGTGCATATAACATCAACACATAAAACCTAGGCTCAGATACCACTGTTGGGGAACGTAGTAATTTCAAAAAAATTCCTACGCACACGCAAGATCATGATGATGCATAGCAACGAGAGGGGAGAGTGCGATCTACGTACCCTTGTAGACCGACAGCGGAAGCGTTAGCACAACGCGGTTGATGTAGTCGTACGTCTTCACGGCCCGACCGATCAAGCACCGAAACTACGGCACCTCCGAGTTTTAGCACATGTTCACCTCGATGACGATCCCCGGACTCTGATCCAGCAAAGTGTCGGGGAAGAGTTCCGTCAGCACGACGGCGTGGTGACGATCTTGATGTACTACCGTCGCAGGGCTTCGCCTAAGCACCGCTACAATATTATGGAGGATTATGGTGGAAGGGGGCACCGCACACGACTAAGAATACGATCACGTGGATCAACTTGTGTGTCTAGGGGTGCCCCCCTGCCCCCGTATATAAAGGAGCAAGGGGAGGAGGCCGGCCGGCCCTATGGCGCGCCAAGGAGGAGTCCTCCTCCTAGTAGGAGTAGGACTCCTACTAGGAGGGGGAAGGAAGTGGGGAGGGAGAAGGAAAGGGGGGCACCGCGCCCCCTCTCCTAGTCCAATTCGGACCAGGGGGAGGAGGCGCGCGGCCCACCCTGGCTGCCCCTCTCTCTCTCCACTAAGGCCCATATGGCCCATTACTTCTCCCGGAAGGGTTCCGGTAACCCTCCGGCTCTCCGGTTTTCTCCGAAATCACCCGGAACACTTCTGGTGTCCGAATATAGCCGTCCAATATATCAATCTTTATGTCTCAACCATTTCGAGACTCCCCGTTATGTCCGTGATCACATCCGGGACTCCGAACTAACTTCGGTACATCAAAACTCATAAACTCATAATATAACTATCATCGAAACCTTAAGCGTGCGGACCCTACGGGTTCAAGAACAATGTAGACATGACCGAGACACGTCTCCGGTCAATAACCAATAGCGGAACCTGGATGCTCATATTGGCTCCTACATATTCTATGAAGATCTTTATCGGTCAGACCGCATAACAATATACGTTGTTCCCTTTGTCATCGGTATGTTACTTGCCCGAGATTCGATCGTCGGTATCTCAATACCTAGTTCAATCCCGTTATCGGCAAGTCTCTTTACTCGTTTCGTAATACATCATCTCGCAACTAACTCATTAGTTGCAATGCTTGCAAGGCTTATGTGATGTGCATTACCGAGAGGGCCCAGAGATACCTCTCCGACAATCGGAGTGACAAATCCTAATCTCGAAATACGCCAACCCAACATTTACCTTCGGAGACACCTGTAGAGCTCCTTTATAATCACCCAGTTATGTTGTGACGTTTGGTAGCACACAAAGTGTTCCTCTGGCAAACGGGAGTTGCATAATCTCATAGTCATAGGAACATGTATAAGTCATGAAGAAAGCAATAGCAACATACTAAACGATCGGGTGCTAAGCTAATGGAATGGGTCATGTCAATCACATCATTCTCCTAATGATGTGATCCCGTTAATCAAATAACAACTCTTTGTCTATGGTTAGGAAACATAACCATCTTTGATTAACGAGCTAGTCAAGTAGAGGCATACTAGTGACACTCTGTTTGTCTATGTATTCACACATGTATTATGTTTCCGGTTAATACAATTCTAGCATGAATAATAAACATTTATCATGAAATAAGGAAATAAATAATAACTTCATTATTGCCTCTAGGGCATATTTCCTTCACGACGAATATCCTCCTCCTGAACTTCAGTGGAATAGACATGTGGAGCTGCTCACCGTTGATGCGGTCACACACAACGGACTCTTCCCGCACCCGATACTTGACGAGGAGACGACTGTGGCAGCAATCGAGCACAACCCTTTTGAGGAAGCTGCCGTGACATGCCAGGTCGAAGCACTGAGGGGGATGCAGTTGGGAGGGTCCATGATTCACACGAAGTGGTCTCCTGTTCCAAATCTCGAAGACGCCGAGGAGGGGTGGCTTGCGATGGTGGGCATAGAAGCGGCAAAGAACTTGGGCTTGGTGAGGAGGCCTCGCCAACGCTTGCAAATGGCAGAGGCGTGTGGGAGGGAGGACAGCTGCGGCGGAAGGCGGAGGAGGATCTCCCCGAGGAGATCTTCGTCTTCGAGCGGAGAGGCCAGCGCCGCCAGTCAGGCACACGAGGGAGGGGGGAGGACGACTGCGGCAATATACGGATGGGACCATCTTCGTGGCACGCAGGCGCCACTAATGAGAATCTCCCAGAAGATATCGTCTTCGTCCGACAGGGACACAGACATACGAGGATCTCGCGAAGGCGATCGTCTTCGTCCGATGGGGACATATGCGTGACCACCGGTGAGTCACCGTCTTTGGATATTTTGATTCGAGAATGTAGTCTCCGGCAAGATCTAGAAGATGACACGGGGAAGAGATTGGCGTTTTCGCATGTGGTTGTTGTTTTGTTCACTCGTCGCAGTGGGCCCTCGAAAGGTGGTACTGGGCCCGACCCATTAGATATTGAGAAAATTCCTTATTTGGCCTTGTTTCAAAATATGCTTCTCTATTTTTCCCTAAAACAATATTTCTTCCCTATTTGGCGCTCTATCTAAACTTTGTTCCGTATATGACATTTCCATTCAACAGTGTTAGCTAGCACATGAAAGACCATTTTGAATAGCGGGCCAAACAAGGAAGAAATAATTGACGGCAAAATGGTCTTTCACGTGTCATTTAATGCCGTTGGATGAAAAAATGGATGGAAATGGCATAGAAGGAACAAATTTAGATAGGGAGGGGGAATAGGGAAAATATATTTTTAGCACCAAATAATCTTTTTCAAATAGGGCCAAATAAGGAGTTCTCTATTTGGATGTAGACATTGGAGAGCTGCATTGCATTAGCTCCAGTACCAAATATCTTGATGTACTGATATTGAGCTTGAATGTCAATTCTAATGTTTGGATGGCGTGTATTTGGCACTGGAATCCATGGCAGCTTACCAATGCCAAATCCTGTTTGGATGGTGAAACTGTTGAATTGCACATTTAAACGAGTATGATCATTATACTCCATATGACAACAACTAATTATTTCCAATATAAAAAAATCTCTAACTAATTATTCAGATGATATTCTTACCTGTTGAACCATTTCGGCACACTAGCACATAAACCAGACAGTCATCCACTCATCCTATGTATCGTGCAATGTTTCAATTCCATTACATAAGCAAAGAGTGGTTGTTCCTAGAAGCATAAGAAGATAGATAATTAACATTTTTGAGGAAAAAGGACAAATGATTAGGAGAAGGCAACAATGAGACAGTTAAAAAGATGAGGTGCCAAATATAGCTAAATCAATGATGACTTGGAAAGAAAGATGAGTAGAGGGCATGTGCACCACGGCTAAGACTGATTTCCTTGTGATAGTTGTTCTTCTTTCCTTAGTTCACATTGTAATATTTAGAGTGACATAATACTATTAATGATTATACTGCAAGAAAGGACCTCTTCTTAAAGTCTTCCATAATATCACTGACAAGGGCCAGCTCTGGGCATGTTAGAGACCTCATCAACTGTTGTTGCTTGGAGCTGAACTGGCTGAGATCGCTGCCAGTGCCAGGCTAGTGCTTGTCTATCTGATGCACTGATCTTTCATTCCTAGTTTTGCTGCTGGTCGATCTGTGGAAATGAATGAATGAATGAATGAATGCACCACACATGTGCCTTAAAGCATTTCTACTATATCATGGTAAAGCACCGAAATGTGCAGAGCTCCAGATCATGACAGTGTTTTACTCCTGCTTGCAAATACTTTATCCTTGTAGAAATGGCCAGAGTCTCTAACATGCTTCTCTCCAGAAAACTCGTCAAAAACTAACACCTACAGTGACGGCCTCAGCCTTAAGGTCATAAGAGCTTAAGTTGGGCTCATGCCGTTCCCGTCACGGTATTCCAAATCGATTCCAGTCTTGCTCTCTACACTCTTCGAAATTGCATGGAATTTCAACAGAGAATACAAGCAAAGTCAAGCAGCAAATAGCATCCAAAGCATTGGACTACCAGCAGCAAAACAAATCTCACTCTCAGGGCATGGAAGTGCTTACCCTGGCTTCCAAGTTTCTGCCCGCGCTAATTGCGTGCCTGGAAATACACATCCACAAAAGAACCAGATAATCATATGCATCCAAACTTCCAAAGTGACCACCTCCTACAAAAGAAACCAGGTCCATGCCTCAGAAAGGACACTAAATTAAGAGAATGCTTGGGAACTGGATACCACGAGTTAATCCAGGAAAGCTTGCTACATGATATATGTGTTTGAATGAGAAAACAAATATAGAAACATTAGTTTATGTGAAATTACATTTTAAATATTCCTAACAATGATGGTATGTGGGAATATAGGTTTGAAGTTGTTTATAAGGCAGTAAGGTGACCTAAGGCGAGCACCAACCGCTCTGACACCTAAGCGCCTAAAGCTGGCATATTTCTAAGGCGCTGCTAGGGTGCCCTATTGCCTAAGCGACACCTAAGTGTCTAAAGCAGGATGCCTTAAAAACAATGTGAACAACATTTTACTGCCATATAGACTCACTGCACAGAACTAACATGCAATCCAGCAAGTGGCACCACACAAAGCAAAACCATACATTATATATAGTTCTTCAAGATCTGAAAACAAAGTTAAATGAAAACTTTCTGCTGCAAGTTCCAGTTCGCAGCACAATGCATGCACTGACACAGACAGGCACAGAAAATCACTGCATTTACACATACAGTTCTAACCATTAAGTATTGCGACTTAAATATGACGATGGAGTGTTTGAAAATTAACAAATGTTTTGCTAACCAAGGTGTATTCAAGTTCCAGCAAGCTTACTACTCCCTCTGTAAACTAATATAAGAGCGTTTAGAACACTACTCTTATATTAGTTTATAGAGGAAGTAGAAAACACTACATTTACACAAAGTTCTAACCATTTAGTATTGCAAATTAAATACAAAATTATGAAAAAGGTAGAGATAAATAAGCTGCTAAATGTTAAACAATAACAAACATGAAACCTGCTTACCCAAGTCTGACATATATAAAATACTAGAAAAGGAAGTGGGCGAAGAGAACATTTTGCCAGCAACTAGCGCTCTGTACGGCTGATCAGCAGGGAGGCTAAAACCAAGGTATTTGTTAAGGATAATCATGAGGCTAAATAATTCAATATAGGTCTCTGAATTCCTTTCTTCTATAAATCATTGAAAATGAAAATGAAATTGTATGTAGCTTAAAATATTTAAGATGGCCTCTACCCAAAGCATTTGAAATCTGAAATCCAACTATATAGATTTGAACATCACCAAACTATTTCTCTAATGTGTTCGCCATAATAATAAGCATCCATGTGTACAAACGAGTTATGCAAGATTCTTTTCCTGCCATATGATACCAAATGCCTTAAAATAGAAGTGGATAAACCTATAGTATTACCTTCATCATGCTTCAGTTCTTTCCTCTGTAGGCTGTTCGTTGGTTTCCCGTTCTCCTAGCTCCTGATGGTCAGTCCAACTGAATAGACATGGCACTGTTTGTTCGAACGGATGTGATAAGTTTATTTTTCCAAAAATAGCACAGAAGACCTATCAGAGTTTTTTCTCTCCAGAAAATAGCAGAGAAGACTTGCCAAACACAACCATGGGATAAAAGATACAGAGTAGAACGGAATCTGTCTTGAACTTCCTTCGAATAGATATTAAAAAGCATATTGTTACATTACAAACTTAGTTAGGCTACGGCACAAGCACAGTAAGTTCTTCCACATAACATATATATACACTGCCGACCAGATTGATGCAACACGACAAACTTGTGAAGAACAGCAGCAGCCCTTAATTACTTCACCTGGAGAAAACAAAATTGTTAATCCATTAGTAGATACTAGAAATATAGACAAGACCTAATGGTAGCACCTATGCAGCAGCATACATGGTTAAAAACAGTCAATGAGCAAGTTGTGCGTACGTCGTAAAATGAAATGGATATCATATTCTTCCAGTCCTATATCTCCTACGATTACAAATGACAGCGAAGTAAATCAGTGAAGCCCTTTGACATTGTAATTTACTTGGGTGGGATAGTCGAATGCTACTAATGTCTACTCTCAGTTTGCTGGTTCTGAAATAGCTAAACCAAGGGAGAACTCTAGGCATGACCAAATACCAACCAGGTAATAGGGCTGGGGAGAAAAACCGAGAACCAAAGACAAGAGCCGAATAAACAGGGACCGAAGCAGAAATAACCGAGGACCGAAACTTCGGTTGTATGTTCGGTTCGCACAAATCTAAAACCGAAATAAGTTCGGTGAGTCCGGTCATTGGATCTGGTTGACCGAATTCCCGAATTGACCGAAATATTATATAAGGTCCATCATAACTAAGCCCAATAGCCCATCAATACGAAGCTTCTAGCCAACAGGAGCAGTCCCACAGGCCGCAACTTATCCATAACGTTCTTGCTTCACGCACGCATATCACGTATCACCTCATGCAATCCCAGTGGCGGCTGGCTAGCCATGGCTCCAACTCAGTGTTGGCGGCGGCAGCGCCAATGTTCCCGCACGGCGGGGTCCGGCGACGCACTTGGCTCCCGCGTGGCGGCAGAGGCAGCGCCCATGGCTACCACGCAGCGGCGGCCGACAACATACATGGCCCCCACGCAACAGCGAGCTAGCGACCATCACTCCTTCACAGCCGGCGGCCCGCATGCGAGAATATCCAGCGCCATTTAATTCCTTCATCCTACTAATTTCTCCACTATGTTGGCCTGTTTGTTGTCCCTTTTGACTTTTGACTACGGATTTCTTGCTCCCTAATCTATTCTCAGTTTTCTTCGGTTATTCTGAGGACCGAACCAAACTATCGGTGCACCGGAATCTCGCTTATCAATTTTCCATGAGACCAAACAGTGAGTAAATATAGGAAACCAAATATCAAGATAAAGCGAAGCACCGAACCGATCGGTTCAGTCTAACCAAACACCCAGCCTGACCAGGTAATATCAACAGCAACACAACACCATGTGAAACATCTGCACATCATTTATAAGTTACAACCTAAAATTGTTTTAATTGCTGTACCTATCATTAACATCCATGAAACCCTACAGCCCAATGAGCAATAGTTTCCATTAAAAAAAATTAAACAATCTAGACGACTAGACCTGACAAACTATATCTCGAAGATGTTGTTACCTGTTGAACCATTCGAGCACATTATGACATGCAACCAGATAGTCATCCTTCGTATCGTGCAACATTTCAGCTCCATCGCATCCACCAGGAATGGCTGTGACCAGAAGCATAAGAAGTCAAGCGATTAATAAATGCTACAAGGAAAAGACATTAGAGGCAACAGTGAGTCAAGTTACATAGATGAACCGACAAAATAACTACTTGGGTTTTTATGAATGTTCTATAACCCACTTTTGATGTTAACAATAGATAAACAAAGCCACATATTTTTTAAATGCGAAGAGCAATCCAGAAAACAGTAATATTTAGCTACCTCATAATGAAAGTTTTCGCTTGTAAGAAAAAAAGACTGCCTAGAATTTATCCCACATATCAAGCTGACAAAATAATACATGCCCAAACAACCAACATCAGTGATTTTGGTGTTCAGCTTTAAATAAATGTAGCCTATTAGAGACAAGAATTTCAAAAAAATTGTGTGTGAGCTACAAGTGTACTAGTGATTTGAAGCATGGGTCTTCAACAAGTGACCAAAAACCTGTTATTTCAGAAGGTATTCCATCAACTATGTATAGAATATTACTGGAGTTGGTTACTACCACACCACAAAGACTAAGGATGAGCAATCACCTGGTGCATAAAAACTTGTGAAAGGGTGACATCTATTATTGGGACAATAGCTTCGATAAAGTTTCTTGGATTGCATCGACATCAGTTGAACCATGTAGACACCGGCGTCCAGATGTAAAAATATTACACCATTATCCTCATCATACCCCAGTACATCTATCCATCTCGGCGATATCTCAAGGTGATGAGAGAGCCCAAGAACTACGTTACACGGATACTTCAGAAAGTGCGCGTATCCTGCCGGATACTACCCCGATACTCAGATACTGCCCTGATACTGCCTGATACGTATCCCGTAAGTATCCTGTGATTTATTGATTTTAAAAAAAGAAAATAGTGTTTGATACCTCTGGTATACGTTTTGGATACGGCAACCCCTTCGTTCGACGTATAAAAATGAAAACTCCTCGATCCCCTCCTAGCGCCGCCGCACGTCATCAATTCCCAGCTGGCCACCTCGTCCCCTCGACTCTTTGGAGCAGGCGAGCAGCCACAGCCCGCAGGTCTCCAATTCTCCATAACTCTCAGCTCCAGTCCTCTCCTCTCCCACATGTTCTTCTCCAACTCTCCGTCCAATCGACGCTGATCGGTCGCCGGCTCGTCGCCGGCAGAAGACATCCGTGTCTCCCTTGCAGGAGGTATGTTCTCATCTCCCTCTCTTTCTCTGATCTCTCTTCTCCATCTCCTTCTCTGAATTCTGTACGTAGGTGTTTTAGGTTCAGATTTTAAGATTAGATCAGTTTGACTAATCTGTTTTCGTAATCTCCTCCTTTTACTGTGCAGATCGGCCACAGGGTCTTCTTCAGTTAGAAGTGACGCAGGTAGTGGAGGTAGCGTGGATGCAGTCCATGTATTGGATACTGCTCGTGTGATTCCGGAAGATGATAATGAGAAGAAGCCTTTGTGGAGGTACGTCCAGATGTTGGAAAATACTGGGAAAGGGAAAGGAGGCAACAAGAGATCCATGCAGTATTTGTTAAGCAATCGTGAAGACTTCAATTTTTTTAATAAAACAGTGCATTTCCTATAAAAAAAACTCGTTATTTTTTCATATATTTAATAATTAATATGTATATACAGACGTATCCCCATATCCTAGTTTTTAGAAAATTGTCGTATCGGGTATATCCCTGTATCACGTATCCGATACGTATCAAGTATCCGTGCAACGTAGCCCAAGAATAGAATGCATTTGAATGCTCCTGTGCTTTAACCATGTGGCAACACCATGACAATCAATCTTCCTCCGCCACATTGTGAATCTACCATAAAACAACATGGTGAGACCAACAGAACCATCCTCTGCCTTGAAGATCTGATGTCTGAGGTTATCTCCTGCCGCGCCTCCAAGAAGGCCCCCCAGGTGTTTTTTCATCCACCTGCGTCAAAAAATCGGCCCAGTCGCGCCCTCAAGAGCCCAGTTTTCGCCGGCTCGGGCCGAAATTGGCGCCGGCGGACCCAACCCGAACCCGGCGCGCTGGGGGTCGCTCGGGGGCGCCGGGCGAATCGTTTTTGGCGCGAAGAGCCGCGGGCCCGCCGCGTCAGCGACTCTACTCTCTTCTCGCCCCTTCGTCGTCCTCATCACCTCGTTTCCCGCGGCGAATCAATGCCAAAGCTGCCGCGCGCTGCCGCGCCGGTCAGCCTCCATTGATGCCTCACGGGCGGCGCAGTGAAGGCTGGGCGACGCGTCCCTCGGCCGCCACGAGTAACGCACCGGCCAAGCCTACCACGCGGCGTCTCCGCCTATAAAAGCCGACTGCAAGCGCGCCGGAGAGACTCACCCCGATCATCCACCGACGACGCGCTCATTTCTCCCCCTTTCCTCCTCTCGCCGTCAGCAATTGAGAAAGCATGGCCGAGCGTTTCCCAGGCGACGGCGCGGCGGCGAACGGATTCGGGCGCCGTCATCTGCACGAGGACGAGGCTCGCCTCCTTTTCGAGGCCGAGTACCTGGTCCCGCCGGACATGCGGGTGCCCGGGGCGTGGAGGATCAGCGCCCGCGGCGTGCCGGTGCCCCCGGTACCCACCGGCGCGGCGCAGCGTGCGGAGATCGCACGCATCCGCTCGTCCCTGCCGCGTGCGGCGAGGGAGGGGCCCCTGTACGTCCCCGACAGCCCAATCTGGGAGCCGTACTTCCGCCGCCGGCACGGCGAGCAGCTCGAGGCCACCAACGGCGTCGTGCCCTCCGGCAGGTTCAACGCCGCCGGCCGGCGTCGGTGGTGCGGCGTGCCCGGGTGCACGTTGGAGTCAGTCCTCGAGTACATCGAGGGCGGCAACATGCCGCGCCTCGAGTACCCCGCTCCCCCGTCCTTCTCACGCCGCCGGGGAAGCTCCTGGACGCCGAGGTGCATGGAGACCAGGGTGTCCTCCTCCTCGTCCGACGGCTCTCCCTGCCTCCACCTCCACCCCGTCAAGCCGGAGCCCCAGGACACGCCTATCAGCGCACGTACCCGCAGCTCCGGCGCCCTCGTCGAGCCCAAGGTGGAGTCCAGCCTCCCCCCGGAGTACGAGGAGATAGCCCGGCGCGACTTCTCCGACGAGGACGCCATGCGGTGGTCGCACGATGACTACCTGCGCGAGGAGATGATCCGGCAGCGCCGGCCCTGGAGGAGATCGCCGCCCGCAAACGTGGGCGCGAGGACGAGGACGGTGTCGTCGTCCTCGATAGCGACGACGACGACGCCCCCGAACCGTCCAACCCGCCGCGCCAACCGGGGAGGGATGCAGCAGGGACGGCGGAGGCGTAGGCGGGGGCGACGACGATGACGACGACGACGACGACGGCGGCGGTGACTACACGCGGTTCTACAGCCTCCTCGGCATGTAGAACCGCGTGGTCGGGCGGCGAGGCAGGCGGCGAGGGAGACGGCGGGGGTAGCCCGCGGTAGTTTTTTTTTCTTTTTTTTATAAAATATGTTTATATTTGAACGAACTCGCCCGTATTTGCGTTGTGTTTGCGCCGAATTTGAACATTTTAAAAAACCCGTGGGGACGCGGTTTAGCGCCAGTGCGCCCAGGGGGCGATTTTTTGCCCCTCCTGGGGGCAACGGCTGGACATGCCCTGAGTGAGTTACTAAGACAATGAGGCCCCTTGATCACAGCTAGGCTATGTGTATCCAAATCAAACTCAATTATGTCGTTTGTGCGCCTATCCAAATCCCGCAAACGTTGGCCGGCATCAATAGACTTAGACGACCGTATAAGTCTATTACCAACAAGAACTCCGGGATTAGCATCAGCAAGCTCACATCGAGCATATGTGAAGATGATATTGCCCCATACACCAGTCTCTGAGGAGTAAACACAAGTGACCGTACATGGACACCAAGACCACCTTGAATGGGCTCCAATGGCAGCTGCCGTGCACGTGGCCAAGCTCGTCGGCAGCACAGAGCACCGCCGCATGGAGAAAGTCCCTCTTGAACTCCGTGGGAACGGCCAAACGGCGCTGCTCGCCCGTGATGGGGGCGAAGACAACTAACTCCATGGGCACATGATCCATGATGAGAAGGCGACCTTGGCGGCACCCGAGCAGCTGGGCCCTGGAGCGGACGCCGGTTTCGACGCCGTGATGTCGCAGATCGAAGCGCTGAGGAGGGATCCGGTCGGGAGGGTCGAGGATGGGCCTGAACGCGATCCACTTGTCACGGCGCTTCAAGGAGCGACGATTAAGGAGGCCGCGCGAGTCGACCTCCCAGTCGAGGGGCTCGAAGACGCCGAGGAGGGGCGGCTTGCGGTGGCGGGCAGAGAAGCCGCGGAGGAACCGGGGGTCGGCGGCGACGCGCAGCCAGCGCTTGCAGGCGGCGGCGGCGCGTGGGAGGGAGGACGGCTGCGGCGGGAGGCGGAGGAGGATCTCCCGGAGGAGATCGTCGCTGGCTGGGAGGGAGTCAGCCGCCTCCGGCGAGGTTCCGCGGCGGCGGCGGGTCACTCGGGCGGCCTCCCCACCCCCACTCGCGTGGATTTGGGGATGGAATCGCGGGCTGCTGCGTCGGGTCACTCCGGCGCCCTCCCCATTCGCGTGCATCTGGGGAGGGAGGCGCGTGCCGCGGCGGCGACGGCGGGTCACTCCGGAGACCTCCTTGCTCGCGAGGGTTTGGGGATGGAGGCGCGGGCTGCGACGGCGTGTTGCAATTTCGGCTTCCTCCTCATTCGCGTGGATCCGGGGGCGGAGGCGCGTGCTGCGGCGAGGGCAGTTCGCTCCGGCGGCCTCGTCCGCCATTTGGATTTGGGGACAGAGGCGCCGGCGAGGCACTGCTACTCCCGGCGAGAACGGACTGGGGGAGTGGTGGCCTGGTGGAGGCTGCTGCTGCCTGTTGCCCTCGTGGTGGGTTTTTCTTTCCTTTTTATTCTACCGTTCTCTCTGCTTGGAGCCTTGGATGGCAGCCCAACTGAAGGAAGAATTTAATCAGTTTGTACTAATAATTACTAGTAAACGTGTACGTGCAACGCACGTCTAGATTAACATAAAATTATTCAAGGATGACGGTCATTTAAATATTGCATGTCGTGAATAACAAAAATCGTCTAAATTGTTGCATGTCGTGAAATAACAAAAATCATTGTTGATTCAAATTGTAAGTCATGTACACGACATGTACATATGAACTAATGTAAACTTAGTTAAACCTATAACAAGCACAAACGATCGGATTGTGGCATGTCACGGAACAACAAAGTTTTTAATTGGAATACCACAAACTTTGTAATTTACTTTATACTAATAAGTACTATAAATATCCTTTCCCAGACAAGATGCATTACCAGCTACATATATAAAGGTGTGCGTATTCAAACTATTTTTGCCTCAGTAAAGGATAGACTGAGTGCTAAGCTTCCACACCAGGACCTCTTGAGACAAGTGGGGAGTATTTCACCCACTCGAATACATTCCCGAAAAGGTATCAAGCTGCTCACTCAAAAAACCTAAATTCATTCACAAAAGGCATCCGTAAGCACTTGGATACATGTAGTGCGGAAACAAGGTAGATAACAAAGTTAGTAGATCTTGGACTTCTTTGCACTTCATTTGCACATTGATATGATTACAGTAGTAACAAAGTGGAGAATATAGATATCAAGTAGATCTTGTTGCAGTTGATAGTACAATACTATTTATTCCCAGCAATTAAATCTCATTGTACATCAATTGCTCACCCATGGTAAAAATGAAGCATCACTGATTTATGATCACTACAAAGTAGTCTAATTTAATTAGAAACCACATGCATTTAGCCAAAGTATCTCTGGTTAAATATTCAAACAATGAAATAAATCACTTCCAAGAAATAAATATGTGCTCTTAGAGATTCTAGAATTGTGTTCCTGGAGCTCTTTGAGGTAATCATTCTTTTTGTAATCTAAAACATGAACATGTGGATGGTAAAAAAACTTTGCATTAAATATGTGCATGATCATAAATACAAGTGTTTCCGGTTGTAACCTGAAGGCATCCAGCTCAATTGTAAATGTTAATCCTGAAACCGAATCTAGTCGTTTGCCCTTGATAGCCTGCACATTCTCTTGTTAAGTTGTTAGCACTAAAGATGACATGAACCTGAACATATATGAGCTGCTAAAAGACATATTCACATGGCCATCGACCAACAGTAATGCAGTATACATGGCGCATGTATAGGGTATTACTATCCTTCCTCTACCATGTGGCATCTGCGGACCAGGAGGCGCTTTGACACCACCAGATGCTCAGCACTGTGATTCGATGGAAGAGTGTCGATTGGATGCCCATCGTCCCGTTTCTCGCCATGGTAATGCATGGCCCCAGCCACAACCTCTTCCCCCATGTCCTCGGCCTCTCCATTGCATCATTCCAGCTTTGTCATAGAAACCATCCTCACCCTATATAAGAGACACACCATTAGATAGATACCTGCCGCATCTTCTTCTTCATACTCTTCAAGATCAACTTCATCCGCAACCTCCTCATCTCCACCTTTTCTTCCTTGACCGACCCCATGTTTCTAGTGGCCAGTAACAAATTAAATGTGAAAAAAAAGGATCCCCTACAATGAAGCATGCGATATAATGGTGATATTAAAAAAGTCTTGTGGGAACAATCTGTCCTCTAAATGTAATCTTCACTAAGCACTTAAGCAGGCTTGTACTCGTCAATAAAAAATGACAAATAGATGTAGCCAAAATAGTAAGATGGAGAAGGAATACATAGGACAATTTCGTGTGCATTATGCTCAGAATCAATCTATGATTACTTCAAATTTTGCATAAAACATGGCATGACCAATAAAAAAAGATATTGAATTGGTCAGGATTCATTAAGGTGCCAGGAGCGAACAAACTCTCCATGTCACTGATCACGTGTTGATCAATCCAAAATTTCAGAAAATTCAATACAAGAGGTAATTGAGCATACACAGAAGGTCCATTTACATATTTCATCAAATGGTATGTACTTATATCTTTACTGATTCGTAATTGAGCATACACAGAGGGTGTTGCCGGCAAGCTCATGTGACCTCGATTTAGATCCTCTACTCAAACATACTGAACAGAGAGGTTAGAAAGACAGATTGGGTGCAGAGGGTGCAGTTGGTCCTGCCGCCGCCCACGCCCTTATGCCGGCACCGCCGCAACGCCTTGCTGCAGCTTGGGAGGGACAAGAGAGTAGAGAGGGAAGAAGGAACATAGAGAGGGAGACGGAGAGAAGTACCCTCGTCTGAAGAGCCTTCTCTCGTCACTGCGCTCGTCGGCGTCAAACGGCCCCACCCCGTCATCGTTCTTCCACGTCTCCACCGCAGAACCCTTGCGCACGCAGCAACACCGCGTGGGCATCAAGCGTCTGGTGGAGCAAGCGGCGGAGGCTGCGGGGAGGGAGCGCGGTGACCCGTGCAAGATGGAGCGGCTGCGGCGGCGGCATGCGGGAGGCTAGGAGGGCCAACGCGAAGGGCGCCCGCGAGGCTGTCCCTGGGGCAGTTCGGGAGAAGATTGGCTGTTACGTGATTGTAGGGATTTGTTTCCTTTTTTAAAGTTTTGTTTCCTTTCTTTTTGGATATTTGGAATCGCTAGAGATGGTGGCAGAGTTTTCGTTCGACGCCTAAAATTGCTAAACGCACACTCAAGGAGGATAAGTTGTTAATCCTGACGGTTAGATTGATATGAGTGGGCCTGATCTAAGGCTCTAATTGTTTCGGTTTGTTTTGTGCGCATTAGATGGGGTGCACTTAGTGATGAATATGTTTGCTTGTTTAATAGTAGCATAGAAGAGATGGTACTACGATTCAATTTTAACTAATAAGTAGTAAGTGTCAAATCAACTATTACCACGACACAATATTTTTTTTCCTATACATCGATCAACACGGCTCGGTACATATTATTTCTATAGAATCGAAAAGGTGTAATAATTTTCAAGGATGTCATTTGTTACTCCCTCTGTCTCTTAAGGACGAAGGGAGTATTTATAGCACTGGTTTGATTTTCTTTACACCTAACACGAATTGTCAAGAAAATCAAATTGTATTTCTTCCTCCCTTTTCTTCGAGGTAATGCATGATAATGGTTGACCAAGTCAAAATGGATATGTAAATTCTCCTGGCCGAATAGAAGAGTTGACAAGTCTGGCCATATTTTTTTTGAGAGAGTGATGACCCACAAATATAGGGGGTCTGTCGTAGTCCTTTCGATAAGTAAGAGTGTCGAACCCAACAAGGAGCAGAAGGAAATGATAAACGGTTTTCAGTAAAGTATTCTCTGCAAGCACTAAAATTATAGGTAACAGATAGTTTTGTGATAAAATAATTGGTAACGAGCAACAAGTAACAAAAGTAAATAAAGTGCAGCAAGGTGGCCCAATCCTTTTTGTAGCGAAGGACAATCCTAAAAAACTCTTATACGATGTAAAGCGCTCCCGAGGACACATGGGAATATCGTCAAGCTAGTTTTCATCACGTTCATATGATTCGCGTTCGGTACTTTGATAATTTAGTATGTAGGTGGACCGGTGCTTGGGTGCTGTCCTTACTTGGACAAGCATTCCACTTATGATTAACCTATATTACAAACATCCCAACTACAACAAAAGTATTAAGGTAAACATAACCATATCATGAAACATATAGATCCAAATCAGCCCCTTATGAAGCAACGCATAAAATAGGGTTTAAGCTTCTGTCACTCTAGCAACTCATCATCTACTTATTACTTCCCAATGCCTTCCTCTAGGCCCAAATAATGGTGAAGTGTCATGTAGTCGACATTCACATAACATCACTAGAGGAGAGACAACATACATCTCATCAAAATATCGAACGAATACCAAATTCACATGACTACTAATAGCAAGACTTCTCCCATGTCCTCAGGAACAAACGTAACTACTCACAAAGCATATTCATGTTCATAATCAAAGGGATATTAATATGCATATAGGATCTGAACATATGATCTTCCACCAAATAAACCAACTAGCATCAACTACAAGGAGTAATTAACACTACTAGCAACCCAAGGTACCAATCCCAGACTTGGAGACAAGAATTGAATACAAGAGATGAACTAGGGTTTTGAGATGAGATGGTGCTGGTGAAGATGTTGATGGAGATTGACCCCCTCCCGATGAGAGCATCGTTGGTGATGACGATGGCGATGATTTCCCCCTCCCGGAGGGAAGTTTCCCCGGCAGAACAGCTCCGCCAGAGCCCTAGATTGGTTCCGCCAAGGTTCCGCCTCGTGGCGGTGGAGTCTCGTCCGGAAATATGGCTTATGATTTTTTCCTCATCGAAAGACTCCATATAGTAGAAGATGGTCATCGGAGGGCCACCAGGGGGCCCATGAGGTAAGGGGCGCGCCCAGGGGGTAGGGCGCGCCCCCACCCTCGTGGGCAGGGTGTGGCCCCCCTGGTGAACTTCTTGCGCTCAGTATTTTTTATATATTCTGAAAATGACTTCCGTGAAGTTTCAGGACTTTTGGAGCTGTGCAGAATAGGTCTCTAATATTTGCTCCTTTTCCAGCCCAAATCCCAGCTGCCGACATTCTCCCTCTTTATGTAAACCTTGTAAAATAATAGAGAATAGGCATAAGTATTGTGACATAATGTGTAATAACAACCCATAATGCAATAAATATCGATATAAAAGCATGATGCAAAAATGGACGTATCAGGGAGACAAGCCCAACCATGTAAAAAAGCACAAGATAAAACAAAAATCTAACTTGAGATATTACTTTGGTAAGCTGAAATTACCTGGATTTGGTACTCAAAAGTAAAAGGTAACTACGTTTAACTTCTACATTGGTTTCAAAAGGAAAAATAAATGAAAACTAAACAAGAACCTCACTCCACCCTTAGGCTTTTTAAGGATGTATGTGTAGTTAGTGAGTAATTAAAATATTTATTTTTTAGTTATTTATAATGAGAATCGGGTTATAAAGAATAAAAAATAAGCTAAAAACCGGAGTGGATTTTAGAATGTTATAATGGAAAGGCCGTGTGTTGCTCATGATGCTTTGTATCTACTTGATGATATATATTATGTTAAGTTAATAAAAGTGCCCTTTATCGGGGAAAAAAGAATGTCGTTATATGCAAGAATTATGTGGCTTGCTGTCAGGTTCCAAAACACATAAAGAGGATGACAGGTTTCAACATCAACAAAGGTTTAATGTTTTGGTCGAGTTTGAAGATGAGTTTCAATAACTTTCAGAAATTTATTAGTATTCCATGAGTCTTAAAAGGCGGAGGTAAAGACGACCATCTTCCCGACAAGTTTCGGCATTTTGTATTTCAAACTTAATTGGCACAACTTTAAAAACAAGGCTAATCAATAGAACTTATTGGCAAATGAACAAAATTGTACAAGTTCCCAAGTTTCCTAAGCTCTCCCATCATTTTTTTCATAGAAACTCTTTCTCAAACAACTCTAGCCTTCTTATCCATCCGTAGGCTCATGTCATCGCAACACCGGCAATAACACAAGATATGTAACATGCTATAGAGCAGGATTCAGAAAATGTCACAATAGAAAGATTTGTATGTTTTTCTCTGCAGAATCTGCCTACGTGATGATAAAAGATAATTACCCATAGTTGTGTCGGTGGCTGAACCATGCGAATATCTTGAAAGAACCATCGTTCAGTATAATTCTAGCATCATCATCAAAGAAGTAGGGGATGCGTTTGTCGAGGCCATGATGCAAGTTATCGAGTAAATGCCCCAAAACCATGCTAGCAAATGATGATACATGGTGATTACATGATGCAATCACCTATAGTCTCCTAAATAGGGTTTCAGGCCGCCTTCGTTCGAATTCTGGCTTGGGTCCCTTCAAGAAAGTCATCAACGATGATATCATGGAGTCGGTCCCGCCTGGCATGGCCGATGGTATGAGCGATCATAGTCATACACACATCATCTTCTCTTATGTGACATTCTGTGTGTGCCCAGTTAAACGGGATTGATCTTCACGACCATATACATGGCTTGGTTTCCCACCTAAATACGTCCATTTCTACAAAGAACAAAAAAAACAAGGAGATTAGCTATACTATGCATTTAATTAGTCATTAGTGGGCAAATCAAAGTGATAATCTCCAATATCTGAGAATATTCGGTCCAAACATAGGTAAAAATGAGAGAAAAATGCACTCATCAACTATACAAAACCAAATTGAGGTGGAGAGCTAGCAGCTAAACCGAGGATGCAAATAGTAACCCTTGCGAGCAAAGATAGAAAATATGCAATTGAAATAATGTCAATGTCTGGTGTGTATGTACCATACACAAATGTGGGGGCCTCACTGATCAAAGCACAGATGATAACATTCTTAGGGCCACCCTAGTCCCCAAGACACCAAACAAGCTCAGTAAACATGTGTGTTTCTTTGATTTGAGATACATGCATTGAAAATGTAAATCATTGAATTTCAAGCATATTTAGACCCATTAAACACCCGAGGAAAGGAAAAGAACCCCTACCATCCTAGTCTACAGTTTCAATCATACGGGCGGCTAACTATAGAGCTTTGAGTTAACAGAAAAACAATGGGATATACCATTAAATGAGCGCTCTCCACGATGTAGTTCATGCCAAGGTTGTCCCATGGTATTTTCCGAGGCTCACCTGGATTGAAAATGACGTGTTATGTCTAAATATTTGAAATGATGGCTTGTACATGTAACTGGATTCAGTACCCAATTCTTTGAAAGACGGTAGTACTAACAATCTTTCAGTCCAAAAAACCATGTCTCATAATGCTCCTCGCTGCAGCAGATGCAGGAACTGAAAGAAAAAATGGACGAGCCATCGAGTGAACGGGGGCCCAACACCACTTTGACTGTCGAGGCCCACTGCTACCAGTACGACTACGAGTGAACTGAACCCGCTGCTACCACTACGAGTGTTTCCTCTGGCTGGCTGGCTGGCTGGCTAGGTTTCCTCGCCGCAGACTAGTCGGGGGCCAAGCAGCGAGAGAGTTTTTTTCCCCTAGGTCTCGCGACTAGGGTTTGCTTGTCCTCCGGGGGCGCCGCCACCGAGAGTAGCCATTGTCGTCGGGTGTAATCCGGCGAGTCCGTTCCTGCTAACCTGCTGCTTGCTTCCCCCCGTCCCTAGTTGGGTGCACGCAGTTAGGGCTTCAAGGTTGGAGAGTCCCAGCCATGGCGGAGATTGGTTCTGGGAGTGGATCGGGAGATCGTATCCCTGAAGAAGCGGCAACACTGCTGGAGAGATTGAACCTCCAGGATGAGGAGGTGGATGATCTAGTCTGGGAAGATGAAGCTGACGTTGAGGAAATTAAGCCAAAGTGGCTAGCCCTAGGGCGGCTGTTGACAACCAAAAGCTTCAGTCAGAGCGCGTTGATTACGGACATGAAGGCGGCCTGGAACGCAGCGCATCAGGTGGTTTGGAGGAGAATCAATACAAATCTGTTTTCAATTCAATTCAACTGCCTGGGGGACTGGAACAAAGCGATGCATCAAGGGCCATGGGATTTTAAGGGCTCGGCCCTGCTTTTGACGGAGTATGATGGGTTTGATAATCCGAAGAAGGTGAAACTAGATAAGCTAGAGACGTGGTGTCAGATCCATAAACTGCCCGGTGGTGTCCTGAGGAGCCCATCGGCGTTGAGAAGCTTGGCCAGCAGAATTGGTGAAGTTCAGGAGGTACAAGTGACACTACCCAATGGATTCATAGGTGAGTTTATTCGTGCCAGGGTGAAACTGGATGTTAACAAAAAGCTTACCAGGGCAGTAGGAATAACTAGAGCAGGGAAGACTGATAAATATCTTGTTAAGTTTGAAAAGCTTCCAACCTTCTGTCATGCATGTGGGTTCATGGGGCACTGGTATGAGGAATGTGGTACAGGAGAGCATGACATAACAAAATTTGAATGGGGCCCTTTTATTTTAGCCTCAAGGAGGGGAAGAGGAGGAGGCCGCGGAGGCCGAGGAGGCACAGGTAGAAGAACGGATAGGGGTGATGATGAGACGGAGGAAGGAGGAAGAGGGTCCAGGAGAGGATTTGGCAGAGGCAGAGGCCGCAACATGGAGGTGGATCCGAATCCCACATACCAGGGGAGTTGGAGATTTAATGCAGTGGGCCATACGGCAATGAGGAGTGCAAGGGAGGAGGATGAGAATATGATAAACCCAAGCACCACCACCCTGAGTCAGGATGTGAGAGGGATGAAGGTTGGAGAAACAGATCAGTCGTTGGCAACACACCAGGCAAGTAATGCCAAAGGGATGGAACATGCTGAGAACATAGTAGGGGTGGGAATCTGTTTGGGAAAAAGAACAGCGGAGGATTCGACGGCGGCAGGGGCAGAAAATTTAGCCATGGTACCGGTGGGCAATACTACGAAATCGGTAGTATCAAACTTAGTACATCGCTATGAAGGAGAGGATAAAGAACCTTGTAACTCGGAGAATCAAGCAACTACCCCCCAGAAGAGTGCCAACAGGAAGAAGCTCAAAGGAGTGAATGGAGAAGTGATGAGTCACGTAGAGGAGATGGAGCAGGAAACAGATAAGAGATCAGCAGCCCCTTTCAAAGGGGACCGCCGGGAGCAATGAAACTGTTAAGTTGGAACTGTCGGGGGCTTGGGAACGCCCCGACAGTTCGTGCTTTGCTGGACGTCCAGTGAAGTTGTAGCCCAGATGTGATGTTTTTGTCGGAGACACACCTAGAAAGCTATTCGGCTGAATGTTTGAGGAGAATACTGAAAATGGATCATAAAATAGTTTGTCCAGGTGATAGTAGAAAGGGAGTCCTGTTGATGCTATGGAAAAAGGAAATAAAGATACTCCCACTAAAGTTAGACCCGATGTTCATTGACATACAAGTGGAAGATGAAAGTCATTCAGTGTGGAGGTGTATGGGGATGTATGGTGAATTCAGATGGGCGCACAAACATAAAACATGGGAGAGAATGCGCCGGCTGCACCAGGACAACAATTTGCCGTGGCTACTGATTGGGGACCTGAATGAAATACAGTTCTTGTCTGAAAAGGAAGGAGGAAAACCGAGACCGCCGCAATACATGCAGGCCTTCCAGTCGGCGATTGACGATTGTGAATTGCGGGACATGGGTTTTAAAGGCGATCGGTTCATGTGGCAGAGGGGAGGAATCAGAGATAGGTTGGACAGAGGGCTAATCAACGCCGGATGGGAAGCTTTGTACCCATCGGCGGCACTGCAAAACCTGCTATATAATCATTCAGACCACCGTCCAATTTTGGTTGATACAGAATACTATGCTCTTGCATACGGTGGTGGAGAACGGACAAAGCATTTTGAAGCGAGATGGTTAAGGGAAAGAGATTTTCCGGAGCTAGTACAAGAGGCATGGCATGCAGCAAATTTGAATCCGAACCTTACAACCATCCAGGAGAAACTAAACAATATGCATACCTCGTTTCATGATTGGGATCAAAGGGTGATGAAGAAACCAAAGAAGAGACTCCGGAAAGCGCAAAGAGAGCTTGAGGAAGTCATGACTGGGCCAATGGATGCTGCTAGTGAGGAGAAAAGGAAGGAGATCTCAGATCTCATTGAATTCTTGCTTGAGTTAGAAGAAATTCATTACATGCAACGATCAAGAGCGGGATGGCTAAAACATGGAGACCGCAACACGGGGTTTTTCCAAGCCTATGCAAGTGCTAGGCGTAAAAAGAATATGATTAAGAAGCTCAAGGATGAAAATGGTAATATTCTGGAAGGTATGGACGTCCTGAAGCCACATATTAAAGGCTATTTTAACAACCTGTTTACATCCGAGGTTAATTTTGTAGACCCTGCTGTTATAAATAAAGTGCAAACTAAAGTGACAGATCAAATGAATGATATGTTAATGGCCCCTTATACTGCTGACGATGTGCGAAAAGCTGTTTTCAGTATTGGGGATCTTAAAGCCCCTGGGCCGGATGGCCTCCATGCCATTTTCTTCAAAAATATTGGGGCATTCTGGGAGATGAGATAACCCAAGAAGTTCTGTTTGCTATTAACAGAAGGCAGATTCCAGAGGAATGGAATGATACGTCTATTGTGCTGATTCCCAAAGTTGATTCTCCTGAATTAATCACGCAATATAGACCTATAAGCTTATGTAATGTGCTTTATAAAATCATTTTCAAGATGTTGGCTGGTAGACTGAAGGGTATCCTACCTGAGATCATATCACCTTCTCAGAGTGCTTTTGTCCCTGGGAGACTTATCACGGATAATGTCTTGATTGCCTATGAATGTGTCCACAAAATCAAGAATAAGAGGGCAGGGGCGGCTGGTCTGTGTGCAGTCAAATTAGATATGCATAAAGCCTATGATCGAGTGGAATGGATCTTCCTTAGGAGAATGATGGAGAAACTGGGGTTTAACACACAATGGATAGATATGATCATGGCGTGTGTCTCTTCGGTAAGATACAAGGTGAGGGTAAATTCTCAAGAAACTAAAATATTTATACCCTCAAGGGGGGTTAGACAAGGGGATCCCCTTTCTCCCTATTTGTTCCTTCTATGTGCAGAAGGATTATCCAGCATGTTGCAGTACGAAGAAGAAGTTGGTGGCATGGATGGGATTAGTGTGTGTAGAAATGCACCATCAGTATCACACCTATTATTTGCTGATGATTCACTAATTCTCATGAGAGCAGATGTGTTAAATGCAACTTCCTTTCAACAAGTTCTGGATGCCTATTGTGCAAGTTCTGGACAGATGGTGAGCCTGGCTAAATCAAGCGTATATTTCAGCCCTAATACCAGTGAGGTAACAAAAGCAGAAATTGGTCAAATACTTCATATTGATACAGAAGCTTTGTCAGACAAATACCTGGGACTTCCAGCTATTGTGGGGGCAGATAAGAGTGATTGCTTTAGGCATTTTGTTGAAAGGATAAAGAAAAGAATATTAGGGTGGATGGAAAAACAACTCTTTGTTGGGGGCAAAGAGATTTTACTGAAGGCTGTTGCACAAGCGATACCAGTATTTGCTATGTCAGTTTTCTGTATTCCAAAGGGGATTTGTAAAGAGATTACGGACATCATAGCTCAGTTTTGGTGGGGAGACGATGAGGATCACAAAAGGATGCATTGGATGGCATGGTGGAAACTTTGCATCCCGAAAAGTGAAGGTGGTATGGGATTTTGAGATCTATACTCATTTAACTTAGCAATGCTTGCAAAGCAATGCTCGAGGATTGTGATAGAGCCGGAGTCCCTAATGGCCCGCGTGCTGAAAGCTAAATACTTCTCTAATGGGAGTATCCTAGAAGCTACCCCGAAAAACGGGTCTTCCTTCACATGGCAGAGTATACTGAAAGGGTTAGAAACTTTCAGAAGAGGATATATTTGGAGAATTGGTACGGGGGAACATGTGAATATCTGGAACGATCCATGGATCCCTACCAGCGCAGACAGGAAAGTGATCACCCCTCGTAACCAAACACTCCTTACAAGAGTTTGTGACTTGATGGATCCGGTGAATGGAACTTGGGATGAGGAATTACTAAGAGATATATTTTGGGCAGTGGATGTACGAAGGATTATGCAAACCCCATTATACCCGCAAGCCTTCGAAGATTTCATTGCTTGGCAACCTAACCGACCAGGGATTTTCTTGTCAAAATGGCTTACCATCTTAAGTGGAATCATACTTTCAGGGCGCATGCAAACAGGGTAGAGAGCCCAACTGGATCCGCACCCTTGGATACTTGGAATACACTATGGAAACTTCATGTGCCACGTAAAGTTCAAATCTTTGGTTGGATAATATTGCGAGGGATCATCCCACTAAAATCAACCCTAATGAACCGGCATGTAGGCTCAGATGGGGCCTGCCCGATTTGCCATCAGGGCGCGGAGGATATTAAACACCTGCTGTTCTTATGCACTAATGCAAAGGAGCTGTGGAGACGACTGGGTATGATGGATGTTATCGAACACTCAGCTGTGGTTGATCGGTCGGGGTGTATTATTGTTGAACATATTCTATCTCTACCGGAGAATCAACTATCCATACACCCTAATGTCGAGCTTAAGCAAGGTCTGATGGTGGGGGCATGGTATTTGTGGTGGATAAGGAGGCGGATTACTCATAATGAACAGGTTCCGCCAACATGGAGATGGTCGGTTTCAGTCCTTTCTATAATACGCAATTTTGCAACAATACATGTAGGTCCCTTGAGCATGCCTGAAGTGAAATGGACAAAACCAAGCCCAGGTTCCGTTAAAATGAATGTTGATGCGGCTTTCTTCCCAGATGAAGGGATGGGAGCTACCTCGGTAGTCCTACAAGATGTAAGGGGAACTTTTATTGCGGCCCAATGCAAGTTCCTCCCAGTGGCAGTAGATGCGATTACATCAGAAGCCATGGCCATGAGGGACGGATTGGCATTTGCTAATTCATTGGGATTTAGCTGTCTGGAGGCGGAATCTGACTCTTTACAAGTTATCAATTTCTGTTCGGGTCAAACAAGATGGTGGGATGAAGCAGCAGCGCTCTTTGCAGAATGTGTGGATTTAAGTACTTCGATCGGGAAGGTCATCTACAAGCACTGTTTACGTTCTTGTAACCGTGCAGCTCATGGGCTAGCAAATTTCAGTTATTGTAATAAGGTTTCTTCTGTTTGGTTGCATGAGCCTCCTGATTTCTTGATTAGGGAGCTAGTAGACGATGTAAACATTATCCATGATTAATAAAGCTAGCCATGATGGCCTTTCCTAAAAAAAGGTTTCCTCGCCGCCGAAATGAACACGACGAGCGAGGACGCCACCCGCCGCCGCCGCCGCTCCCAAACCCATGCGAGTGACGAGGCCGATGGAGTGACCCGCCGCCGCAGCCCGCGCCTCCACCCCCAGGTTCACCCGAGCGAGGAAGCAGTTGGAGTGGCTCGCCGCCGCAGCACGCGCCCCCGTTCCCAGATCCGCGCGACTGGCGAGGGCGCCGGAGTGATCCGCTGCAGCTTCCCGGCTGCGCTGGCCTCGCCGATTGAAGACGAAGACCTCTTGAGGGAGATCCTCCTTCGTCTCCCGCCGCAGCCCTCCTCGCTCGTCCGGGCCTCCGCGGTCTGCAAGCAGTGGTGATGCGCCGCCACCGACCCCAAGTTCCTCCTCCGCTTCCGCCTCCACCACCGGAAGCCGCCCCTCCTCGGCCTCTTCCACCGACGCAAGGATGATATCGTCTTCACCCCCATCATGGACCGCCCCGACCGAATCCCTCCAAAGCATTTCGACCTGCATCAGCATCTCGGCAGCCACGACATGGGGGCGGTCGAACTTCTCGATTGCCGCCATGGCCGCGTCCTTCTCACGGACAAACGACGGGATGAGCTCATCCTGTGCGACCCTATCATCGGTGAGCAGCGCCTCATGGCTGTTCCGCCAGAGCTCGTAAGAAAATGCTTCGACTGGACTGTGCTATGCACTGCCATCGACCATGACCACATGCATGAAAGCTGCCACTCGAGCCCCTTCAAGGTGGTGTTGACCTCCTATCTCGGATTGGATAATCAACTTATCGTGTCTGTTTACTCCTCTAAGACTGGCGTGTGGGGTGATATCATTTCAACAACCGCTTCATATCATCTTTTTGATTATGATACCCCTGGGTTGTTTGTTGGTAATGCACTTTACTGGTCGCGGGATACTATAGGTGATGGCATGCTTAAGTTTGATTTGGATGAGCAGAGCCTAGCTGTGATCAAGGGGCCTCTTGTTACAAATGATTTTAACCATGGTAGTCGTTACATCATCCAGGCAGAGGATGGCGCGCTTGGCTTCGCCATATTGTCTTACCCTCACTTACAAATGTGGCAGAGGAATATCATTTGCCATGGTGTTGCCACATGGGTGCTATGGAAGACCATTGACATGCGGACAATTCTTGGGCTCCCTAAACAGATTCAAGGAAAGAGGGCACTTATAAGACATATACTGGGATGCCTCGAGGATTGCGATGAAATACTTGTATCTGTGGATCGTGGTGCCTATATGGTTCAACTCAAGTTGATGAAGTCCAGGAAACTTTGTGAAAACAGTTATTTACACTAGTAGAAAACGGAGCTTTAAAACCGGTTCGTAAGGGCCTTTTGTGCCGGTTCCATAACCGGCACTAAAGCCCCCCCCCCCTTTAGTACCGGTTCGGCACGAACCGGCGCTAAAGTGCCACCACGTGGCGTGAGCTCGTGCCCTGGTATGGGGGACCTTTAGTACCGGTTGGTGTTACCAACCGGTACTGAAGGTTTTTTTTTTGAATTTTTTTTGAAAATTTTGGAATTTTTTTTGATTTTTTTCGATTTTTAATTTTTCTGAATTATTTGGTGATTTAGTCTCTAATCACCTCTCTTAACTGCTCAACTGTGGATCACTCATTCCAAATCATCTAACTTCCCGACCGGTCACCCATCCCTCTCACTATTCCAGCCCAAGCACGCTTAACTTTCGGGTTCTATTCTCCTTCGTTTCCAAGTCTGCACTTGTTGTTTTCCTGACAGTAGTAAGATGCCAATCCTATTAACCCTCAGGAGTTTAGCTTGAGCATGAAGTCACACATTTCAGTGTTTGAGTTTGAAACTATTATTCTAAAAAACAGTAATTATTTAGTAACACTAATATTTCTTGAATAAGTTTGACCATAGTTTGACCACAGTTTGACCATAGTTTGACCAGATTTGACCAAAATTCAAAAAATTGAAATAATTATTTAGTAACAGTAATATTCTTGAATAATTATGTAGTAACATTAATACTTCTTGAATAAGTAGTTTGACCAGATTTAACAAAAAAATTAAAAAAACTTAAATTTGACCATATCTTTTTTCCTTTTGGAATTTGACGATTCTAAAAAATTGCAAACATGCCGTAGGCGGTCTCCATCAGATGCGGATTTTCGTGCTGAATTTTTTCATATATTATACGTTTTTTCCGACATCGTATGCAAAAGTTATAGCCGTTTTACATTTTCCCTACACTTTTTGCAAAACATGTCCAAATTTAAGTTTTCAAATTTTCCTAACTAGTAGATGTAGTAATATAACTACCTCTCGAAGGATTTTATTTTTTGAAGTTTTTATCATTTTCTTTTGATTTTTTCAGAACTGAAATGGCGACAGACGAGGGGGGGGGGTAGAGTTTGAAAATTGCCCTATACTGCCGGTTTGTGTCACAAACCGGTACTATAGGTCAGACCCCTTTAGTACCGGTTCGTGGCACAAACCGGTACTAAAGGTTAGCCCTTTAGTACCGGTTTGTGACATGAACTGGTACTAAAGGTGATCATGGGGCCCCGGCCTGACGCCAGCCTGCCATCACCCCTTTAGTACCGGTTCATGGTACGAACCGGTACTAAAGGTTCAACATGAACCGGCATTAATGCATAGCCGTTCGAACCGGCACTAATGGTACCATTAGTGCCGGCTCAAATTCGAACCGGCACTAATGTGCTTCACGTTTGACCCTTTTTCTACTAGTGTTATCTCGCTATCATTCTTTCAAGAGTTTCTATCCTCCAGGTGATTTTTCATCCTTAGTCCTCATATTGTAGGAGTAACTTAATACCTTCGTTGCGATTCTCAAGTGTAACAACTTAAACTTAGTTATTGTGCCTTTGCTAGATAGACAAACTTAGAGCTATATTGCCTAATTTATGTTATCATTCAATATATTTGTCGTCATGCTTCACTATTAATTTCCTAGATAGACAAGCTTATGGCCTTCTTTTGTGTTATCATTAAATGTAGTTGTCTTCCTCCGTGCACTAGTAGAAAACAGGGCTTTGGTCCAGGCCGGGTCAGCCCATTAGTCCCGGTTCAGTCCAGAACCGGGACCAATGTGGGCATTGGTCCCGGTTCGTGAGCCTAGGGGGCCGGCCGGGCCACGTGGGCCATTGGTCCCGGTTCATTTGGACCTTTTGGTCCCGGTTGGTGGGATGAACCGGGACCAATGGGCCTCGCTCCTGGCCCACCACCATTGGTCCCGGTTGGTGGCTTGAACCGGGACCAAAGGCTCCCCTTTAGTCCCGGCTCATGCCACCAACCGGGACCAATGAGGTGCCTATATATACCCCTCGCTCGCGAGCAGAGCATCCCAGTGCTCTGTTTTTCTCTGGCCGAGGGGGAGAGGGCTTGGTTGTGCTCTAGCTCACCTCCTATGCACACAAGGTGTTCGATGGAAAGCCCGAGCCACACTACTTAAGCTTTCTCCTCTCCAAGCTCGACCTCCAAGCTCCATTTCCATAATATTTGTCTAGGTTTAGCGGTCCGCCACGCCCCGTCCCCGTCTTCACCGCCGTCGATCACCCGCGCCGAGCTCATCGCCGGCACCACCGTGGTGAGCCTCTTGTTCTTATCTTCTTTCTGAAAGGAAAATTTTTCTTACTTGTATGTTTACATAGATACTTGTATTATTTTCTTACTTCTATTATTGCATCTTATATAGTGCGATGGTTTTGGTATCCGCCCCCGTCGGCCCTCGTCCTGTCTATGATTCAGATGTGGTATATATATTATCTTTATAACTATTGGTTCATTTATTGTTTATGAAAATTATGCCGACCAACGTGACATAGATTTTATTATGTAGGATGTATGTGAATCAGAAATGCCAACCGACCCTATTGTCGAGAGGTTAAATTTAGTTGAAGAAGAAAACAATTTGTTGAAGGAAAAAATAAAAAAATTGAGGAGGAGAATATGATATTGGAGTTGCATGTTTCGGATATCGTCGATGATCACAAGATCAAGATGGATGCAATGCGCTTGAAGATTAGAAAGATTAGAAAAGATGCCATTCATAACGAGGCTTGGTATCATTATGTCGTTGGATCAATTGTTACCTTGGTTGCGATTATGATCGCATTTGTTTTCGCATTGAAATGTTTTACATAGTTTCAATGTATGATTTAATTAATTAGATGCTCTGGAGGGCTATATGTTGTAAGATGAGAACTATGTATGCACTTTGGTTTTAATGTGATGATGAACTTCTATTAATTTGGACACTTAATTATATATAATGCATGCAGATGAACCGGCAATGGATGTACTGTGACAGACACACCCGCGAGTACATTAAGGGCGTGCATGAGTTTCTCGATGCGGCTGAGGCAAACAAGCGGAATGGTTTTATGTGTTGTCCATGCACTGAATGTGGGAATACGAGGTCTTACTCTAACTGGAAAATCCTTCACTCCCACCTACTTTACAAGGGTTCATGCCACACTATAATGTTTGGACGAGGCACGGAGAAATAGGGGTTATGATGGAAGACGGCGAAGAAGAAGAGTACGATGACAACTATGTGCCCCCTGAATACGGTGATGCTGCAACAGGGGGAGCTGGTGAAGATCAAGAGGAACCAGACGATGTGCCCAATGATGCTGCAATGGGTGAAGCTGCTGAAGTCAAGAGGAACCAGACAATGTGCCCGATGATGATGATCTCCGCCGGGTCATTGTCGATGCAAGGATGCAATGCGAAAGTCAAAAGGAGAAGCTGAAGTTCGATCGCATGTTAGAGGATCACAAAAAAGGGTTATACCCCAATTGCGAAGATGGCAACACAAAGCTCGGTACCGTACTGGAATTGCTGCAGTGGAAGGCAGAGAATGTTGTGGCTGACAAAGGATTTGAGAAGCTACTGAAAATATTGAAGAAAAAGCTTCCAAAGGATAACGAATTACCCGACAGTACATACGCAGCAAAGAAGGTCGTATGCCCTCTAGGATTGGAGGTGGAGAAGATACACGCATGCCCTAATGACTGCATCCTCTACCGCGGTGCATACAAGGATCTGAACGCATGCCCGGTATGCGGTGCATTGCGGTATAAGATCAGACGAGATGACCCTGGTGATGTTGACGGCGAGCCCCCCAGGAAGAGGGTTCCTGCGAAGGTGATGTGGTATGCTCCTATAATACCACGGTTGAAACGTCTGTTCAGAAACGAAGAGCATGCCAAGTTGATGCGATGGCACAGTGAGAACCAAAAGAAAGATGAGAAGTTGAGAGCACCCGTTGATGGGTCGCAGTGGAGAAAAATCGAGAGAAAGTACTGGGATGAGTTTGCAAAGGACCCAAGGAATGTATGGTTTGCTTTAAGCGCAGATGGCATTAATCCTTTTGGGGAGTAGAGCAGCAATCACAGCACCTGGCCCGTGACTCTATGTATGTATAACCTTCCTCCTTGGATGTGCATGAAGCGGAAGTTCATTATGATGCCAGTTCTCATCCAAAGCCCTAAGCAACCCGGCAACGAAATTGATGTGTACCTAAGGCCATTAGTTGAAGAACTTTTACAGCTGTGGAATGGAAACGGTGTACGTACGTGGGATGAGCACAGACAGGAGGAATTTAACCTTAAGGCGTTGCTATTCGTGACCATCAACGATTGGCCCGCTCTCAGTAACCTTTCAGGACAGACAAACAAAGGATACCACGCATGCACGCACTGTTTAGATGACACTGAAAGTATATACCTGGACAAATGCAGGAAGAATGTGTACCTGGGCCATCGTCGATTTCTTCCGACCAACCATCAATGTCGAAAGAAAGGCAAGCATTTCAAAGGCGAGGCAGATCACCGGAAGAAGCCCTCCATGCGCACCGGTGATCACGTGCTTGCTATGGTCAATGATTTACACTACGTAATCTTTGGAAAGGGTCCCAGTGGACTAGCTGTTCCGAATGACGCTGAGGGACACGCACCCATGTGGAAGAAGAAATCTATATTTTGGGACCTACCCTACTGGAAAGACCTAGAGGTCCGCTCCTCAATCGACGTGATGCACGTGATGAAGAACCTTTGCGTGAACCTGCTAGGCTTCTTGGGCGTGTATGGGAAGACAAAAGATACACCTGAGGCACGGGAGGACCTGCAATGTTTGCACGAAAAAGACGGCATGCCTCCGAAGCAGTATAAAGGTCCTGCCAGCTACGCTCTTACGAAAGAAGAGAAAGAAATCTTCTTTGAATGCCTGCTCAGTATGAAGGTCACGACTGGCTTCTCGTCGAATATAAAGGGAATAATAAATATGCCAGAGAAAAAGTTTCAGAACTTAAAGTCTCATGACTGCCATGTGATTATGACGCAACTGCTTCCGGTTGCATTGAGGGGGCTTCTACCGGAAAACGTCCGATTAGCCATTGTGAAGCTATGTGCATTCCTCAATGCAATCTCTCAGAAGGTGATCGATCCAGAAATCGTACCAAGGCGAAGGAGTGATGTGGCACAATGTCTTGTCAGTTTCGAGCTGGTGTTCCCACCATCCTTCTTCAATATCATGATGCACGTCCTAGTTCATCTAGTCGACGAGATTGTCATCCTGGGGCCCGTATTTCTACACAATATGTTCCCCTTTGAGAGGTTCATGGGAGTCCTAAAGAAATATGTCCGTAACCGCGCTAGGCCAGAAGGAAGCATCTCCATGGGCCATCAAACAGAGGATGTTATCGGGTTTTGTGTTGACTTCATTCCCGGCCTTAAGAAGATAGGTCTCCCTAAATCGCGGTATGAGGGGAGACTGACTGGAAAAGGCACTCTTGGAAGAGACCCAATAATATGCAGGGACGGATATTCTTGGTCTCAAGCACACTACACAGTTCTACAGAACTCTACCTTGGTGACCCCGTATGTCGATGAACACAAGAACAGTCTGCGCTCCAAACACCCGGAGCAGTGCGACGACTGGATTACATGTGAACACATCAGGACTTTCAGCAGTTGGTTGGAAACACGTCTCAGAGGTGACAACACTGTTTGTGATGAGTTGTACTTGTTGTCCAGGGGACCATCTTTGACTGTATTGACTTACAAAGGATACGAGATAAATGGGAATACATTTTACACGATCGCCCAAGATCAAAAGAGCACCAACCAAAACAGCGGTGTCCGCTTTGATGCAGCAACCGAGAGCGGAAAGGACACATATTATGATTACATAGTGGACATATGGGAACTTGACTACGGACCTGATTTTAAGGTCCCTTTGTTTAAGTGCAAATGGGTCAATATGTTAGGCGGCGGGGTACAGGTAGACCCGCAGTACGGAATGACAACAGTGGATCTGAAAAATCTTGGGTACACTGACGAACCGTTCGTCATAGCCAATGATGTGGCACAGGTTATCTATATGAAGGACATGTCTACCAAACCGAGAAAAAGAAAAGATAAGGAAGCGAATACATCATACAATGAGCCAAAGCGCCACATAGTTCTTTCAGGAAAAAGGGACATCCTGGGAGTGGACGGCAAGACAGACATGTCTGAAGATTATGAAAAGTTTCATGAAATTCCTCCCTTCAATGTCAAGGCTGACCCAAGCATCCTGATAAACAATGAAGATTATCCATGGTTACGGCGCAATAAGCAAATGACACAAGCGAAGAAAAAGTGAAGACTTTCTCCTGCAACTATTATGATGATACCATGCCAACTTTGTAACACACGAACATGCTACCATTGTCCGTTTTGTACATGCACATGCTATGTGGGTGAAATTATGATACCATCCCAACTTTCAACTTTTTCAGAGTTCATTTGAAATGCTTTCATGTCTTATGGTTCGCCCCTGGCCCATGACCATTAGTCCCGGTTTGTGCCACAAACCGGGACTAAAGGGTTGGTCCTCGTTGCGGGCAGAGTTTAGTCCCACCTCGCCAACCGAATGGGACTCACACCGGTTTATAAGCCCTTCCCTCTCTGCCTTGTTGAGCTCCTCTTGAAGTGAAAATAGATGCCCTAATAGAGAAAAGTTTAACCTAAATTCATAGTGAATTTCTCTGAAATTCATAGAAATTTACTAGGAATTTAGGTTGAATTTTCTCTATAAGCGCATCTATTCTCATTTTTTTAGTAAGTTAATCACAAACTTGTGATTCAAACAATTTTCAAAGAATTAAAATTTTAACTATTAAAATTTGAAAACTAATGGCACTAACAGAAAGTTTATAATTTTTCTAAAACTAATGGCACTAACAGAAAGTTTATAACTTTGCTAACCTAAAAGCAAACAGAATTAAAAATTAAAGAAAAAACAAAAGAAAATAAATAATGCAAAAAACAAATTAGAAAAACAGGAAAAAACTATTTTTATAGTAAAGTTAATCACAAAATAAAATAAAGCAACA
>NC_041384.1:38690298-38691564 GCF_002162155.2 Triticum dicoccoides | reverse complement strand
TGAAAACTAATGGCACTAACAGAAAGTTTATAATTTTTCTAAAACTAATGGCACTAATACAAAGTTTATAATTTTGCTAACCTAAAAGCAAACAAAATTAAAAATGAAAGCAAAAAACAAAAGAAAATAAATAATGCAAAAAACAAATCAAAAAAACAAGAAAAAACTATTTTTATAGTAAAGATAATCACAAAATAAAATAAATAAAGCAACAAAGAAAACAAAAAAACTAAAAAAGTGTTTTCAAATTTGAAAACTAATGGCATTAACAAAAAGTTTATAATTTTTCTAAAACTAAAAGCATAAAGAATAAAAAATAAAGCAAAAAACAAAAGAAAATAAATAAAGCAACAAAAAAACAAAAAATGCCACCTACTGGGCCACCACGGCCTAAATACGACTAGAAACCCTACCATGGGCCAGGATTCAGGCCCGCAGTAGGCCAGTAGGCCCACAGGCATTGCAGCGACAGATTAGGCCCGAAAGCCTGCAGTTGAGAGGAGCTCGGGAGGGTGGGCGCAGCAGCGCTTATAAACCACTCCCGATCCCTCTCAACTAGCGAGGTGGGACTAAACTTTTGGGCGTGGGGCAGCACAAGGCCATTGGTCCCGGTTGGTGCCACCAACCGGGACTAAAGGGGTGCATTGGTCACGGTTCGTGGCTCCAACCGGGACCAATGCCCCCCTATGGTCTCGGTTCGTGCCACCAACCGGGACCATAGGCCTCTGCTTCCCGCCCTTTCGGCTGCTGAAAAGAGACCTATGGTCCCGGTTGGTGGCACGAACCGGGACCATAGGGGGGCATTGGTACCGGTTCGTGCCATGAACCGGGACCATTGCTCTGGGTATATAAGGTAGCACTTGTGAAACTTTTGCCAACCGCTCCCATTCCCCTCCGACGCCGCCAGGCCGTTCGTCGTCGTCGTCGCCGCCCCGAGCCCTCGTCGCCTGCTCCCCGTCGCCGTCGCCCCGCGCCGCCGCAGGCCTTCTCCCCGTCGCTGCGTGCGCCGTCGCCTGCCTCCTCCTCGTCACTGCGTGCGCCATCTCCAGCCCCCTCCCCGTCGCCCCGCATTGCATCGCCGGCCTCCCCCGCACCGTCGCCGACCTCCTTCCCCGTCGCCGGCCTCCTCCCCGTCGCGCCCCCAGTGAGCTCCCCCCTTCCCATCGATCCCTGTCACTCTGACCATCGCCGCCGACGCCGCCGCTCTCTGTGTGTGATAAATTTTTTCATATGTGTATGTATATGCTCATATGTATTTGGATTTGG